>NC_053397.1:130420638-130720638 GCF_905171765.1 Bufo bufo | reverse complement strand
AGATCTGTCATGGTGGGGAGTGGGGGAACCCCCCCACCGTGCGGTGTCAAAGGGTAAAAGGGGATCAGCCTGGCCAAAAGGAGTAATAAGGGGGAAGGTCACCTACTTCAGCGTCCCTAATCCTCTCCCTGGCTCCTCACCGTATGAGCGGACCTCGATGGTAGGACGACTCATACTCTGGATTCCTAGAGACGCTGAGTCGCCCTGGTAATCCCTCACCAAGGAGCCGGGAAGAGACTACCTGTTCATCCCAGTCATGGAGGAACAGGAGTCTCTATCTGAGGCTAGGCTGCAAGGAGAGGGGAACACATACAGCATATGGAGTTGGCAGGTAAGCAAAACCCATAACACACTTACCACAGACACACTGACTGGTACCCGTGCACAAGTGCTGCTGTCCACACCAACATTAAGGACACAGCACAAACCACAACCACACAGGAACCCAGGACACCCATAGCTGCAATAAACGTGAGACAGGGGAATGTCTAGCAAACATGCTGGACACCAAACATCATCAGCCATGTAACACAACACAAGACATACAACACCCTGAACATGACCCATGCAAACCAAAAGATAAGAAGGAAAAGAGACACCATAATAACATTAATGACCACAAGGGTGGCCCTCACTGGACAGATGGTAAAAGCAAGGAACAGTGAACCACCAGCATACACCAAGGCTGGAGGAACACTGATCTTCAGGCATCCAGCAGAGGCTAAATAGCCCAAGCAGCCACACCCACACACACATAAACCCAGTGTTCACAAAACACTAGGAAGGGAGTTAACCTTTCCAACACCAGACAGAGGAAGGAAGCCACTTAAAGGGGAAGTGCACACAAAAGCATACCAAACCACACGTTACCACCGGCAACAGCATGCGTGGCAACCATGTCACGGCAATCACCCAGAAGGCCGAGACACTGCCACTGCATGCTCACACAGCAACAAGTTGCTGCGGGCAACCGCAAGTGTGGCAACAGTGTCATAGCGCAAACCAAAGGCTGTTAACAAGCACTTCTGATTAAAGATTCTTTCCTATTCTCTCCCTCACAGCAGCAGCATCCTATCCCTACACTAATCAGAGCAGAGTGACGTGCAGCGCTACGTGACTCCAGCTTATATAGAGGCTGGGTCACATGCTGCACTGGCCAATCACAGCCATGCCATTAGTAGGCATGGCTGTGATGGCTTCTAAGGGCACACAACAAAAAAAAACGCTTGTTGATTGGCTGCTCTGCAGCCTTTCAAAAAGCGCCATTAACTTGCCGAACACCGAACCCAAACCCAAACTTTTACTGAAAAATTCGGGTTCGGGTCAGGGGTCCAAAAATCTTAAAGTTCGGAACGAACACGAACTTTACCGTTCAGGTTCGCTCAACCCTACTTCTGTTGACTGGTTAAATAAATCTGTTAATGGTTTTGCTAGTACACCGCTGAGCTCTTTTAATAGCTTTAGGTGTATCCCATCGGGCCCCTGTGACTTATTTCTATTCATTTTAGACAGCTGACTTAGAACCTCTTCCTCTGTAAAGACACATGCATCAAAATATTCATTAGTCTTCCTCCCTAACTGAGGTCCTTTTCCTTCATTTTCCTTTGTAAAAACTGAACAGAAGTATTTATTGAGGCAGTCAGCTAGTTCTTTAAATAATAATAAAAACAGCCTCAAAAATAAAGGGAACACTTAAACAACACAATGTAACTCCAAGTCAATCACACTTCTGTGAAATCAAACTGTCCACTTAGGAAGCAACACTAAGTGACAATCAATTTCACATGCTGCTGTGCAAATGGGATAGACAACAGGTGGAAATTATAGGCAATTAGCAAGACACCCCCAATAAAGGAGTGGTTCTGCAGGTGGTGACCTGACCACTTCTCAGTTCCTATGCTTCCTGGCTGATGTTTTGGTCACTTTTGAATGCTGCCGGTGCTTTCACTCTAGTGGTAGCATGAGACGGAGTCTACAACCCACTCAAGTGGCTCAGGTAGTGCAGCTTATCCAGGATGGCACATCAATGCGAGCTGTGGCAAGAAGGTTTGCTGTGTCTGTCAGCGTAGTGTCCAGAGCATGGAGGCGCTACCAGGAGACAGGCCTGTACATCAGGAGACGTGGAGGAGGCCGTAGGAGAGCAACAACCCAGCAGCAGGACCGCTACCTCCGCCTTTGTGCAAGGAGGAACAGGAGGAGCACTGCCAGAGCCCTGCAAAATGACCTCCAGCAGGCCACAAATGTGAATGTGTCTGCTCAAACAGTCAGAAACAGACTCCATGAGGGTGATATGAGGGCCCGACGTCCACAGGTGGGGGTTGTGCTTACAGCCCAACACCGTGCAGGACGTTTGGCATTTGCAAGAAAACACCAAGATTGGCAAATTCGCCACTGGCGCCCTGTGCTCTTCACAGATGAAAGCAGGTTCACACTGAGCACATGTGACAGACGTGACAGAGTCTGGAGACGCCGTGGAGAACATTCTGCTGCCTGCAACATCCTCCAGCATGACCGGTTTGGCATTGGGTCAGTAATGGTGTGGGGTGGCATTTCTTTGGAGGGCTGCACAGAGGTAGCCTGACTGCCATTAGGTACCGAGATGAGATCCTCAGACCCCTTGTGAGACCAGATGCTGGTGCGGTTGGCCCTGGCTTCCTCCTAATGCAAGACAATGCTAGACCTCATGTGGCTGGAGTGTGTCAGCAGTTCCTGCAAGACGAAGGCATTGATGCTATGGACTGGCCCGCCCGTTCCCCAGACCTGAATCCAATTGAGCACATCTGGGACATCACGTCTCGCTCTATCCACCAACGTCACGTTGCACCACAGACTGTCCAGGAGTTGGCAGATGCTTTAGTCCAGGTCTGGGAGGAGATCCCTCAGGAGACCGTTCGCCACCTCATCAGGAGCATGCACAGGCGTTGTAGGGAGGTCATACAGGCACGTGGAGGCCACACACACTACTGAGCCTCATTTTGACTTGTTTTAAGGACATTACATCAAAGTTGGATCAGCCTGTAGTGTGTTTTTCCACTTTAATTTTGAGGGTGACTCCAAATCCAGACCTCCATTGGTTAAAAAATTTGATTTCCATTTTTTTTTTTTGTGTGAATTTGTTGTCAGCACATTCAACTATGTAAAGAACAAAGTATTTCAGAAGAATATTTAATTAATTCAGATCTAGGATGTGTTATTTTTGTGTTCCCTTTATTTTTTTGAGCAGTGTATGTTGCCTAATTGCGTCGCAGGTCCCAATGGTGAAGTGGGTACAGTTCACACAAGTAAATGTGTTTCTTTTTGTTGGACCGGGCTGCCTCAGGATTAGCAGAAGTTCAACATTCGAAACCAGTCAGATAGTCACAGACATGGGAAGGCATACAGGCCAATCGAAGCCTTTCCTCCTCTCCCTTCCAGGCTTCTATGGAACACCAAGGATGCAGCCAATAGTGAAATACCGTCACATGAATGGGAGTAAAACAGGGTTTATTATACTCACACTACACAGGCAAAAACGAGCAGTGTACAAAGGATCAATCACCCGTTCCAGGTTTCGCTCAGTCGAGCTTTGTCAGGGGTATTCATCCCGCCCTTTCCAGGGCGGTCTTATAAGGGATCAGGTTGGTCCGCACCCACCTCTCCACTCAATCATGATCCAATTCATTACAACAATAAAATTCAATATTAAAACATCCAGCAATATTCCTCAGTAATATGTCAGATACATAAAAGTTACAAATACAGGGAGTGCAGAATTATTAGGCAAGTTGTATTTTTGAGGATTAATTTTATTATTGAACAACAACCATGTTCTCAATAACATAGTAACATAGTAACATAGTACATAAGGCCGAAAAAAGACATTTGTCCATCCAGTTCGGCCTGTCATCCTACAAGTTGATCCAGAGGAAGGCAAAAAAACCCTGTGAGGTAGAAGCCAATTTTCCTCACTTTAGGGGAATAAAAAATTCCTTCCCGACTCCAATCAGGCAATCAGAATAACTCCCTGGATCAACGACCCCTCTCTAGTAGCTATAGCCTGTAATATTATTACACTCCAGAAATACATCCAGGCCCCTCTTGAATTCCTTTATTGTACTCACCATCACCACCTCCTCAGGCAGAGAGTTCCATAGTCTCACTGCTCTTACCGTAAAGAATCCTCTTCTATGTTTGTGTACAAACCTTCTTTCCTCCAAACGCAGAGGATGTCCCCTCGTCACAGTCACAGTCCTGGGGATAAATAGATGATGGGATAGATCTCTGTACTGCCCCCTGATATATTTATACATAGTGTAACGGACCGTTTCCGCAGACAAGGGGTTAAAATCCGTTTAGGCGATAAGCCCCTTTCTGAGAGACAGGCACAGCTACTTGCAGAACACCAACTCCCGAACTAGATACAAAGTAGCACTCCAAACTGGAACCTCACGAATAGCTGCTAGCAGACGAACAGGAAAAGCATACAATCCTGGCAATCGGACTTCTAACAGCATACAGCGGATCCCCCCAATAACGAGACAAGGCTCCGTTTTGAGGGTCAAGCAGTGGTCTGACTGTACTTGAAGTACAGCCTCTTTTATTCACAAAAAAACAAACATTGTACTGCCCACAGGGGTTTGAAATACAACCAATCAGTATATTACAAGACATACAATGTAACTACAGCAACCAATCGTTCACGCCCCCAGAGGACCAGAATGAAGACTGTAACATAGGACAACATATCCCCACAATGCATCATGGTTTCCTCCTCTCTGTCCAGACAACCTGAAGAGCAATCCAATTATCTCTGAGGACAAAAGGAGATCGCCAATACACATGTGAGGACAACGGAACAGACATCACCATTTTAAACACACAATGGGACAATAGAAACACACCTAGCATATTCCCTCCCCTTATCCTGAGAGGAGACTCAATTATACATACAGTTAAACATACTTTCTACCCAACTTTCATAACTCTAAAACCATACATCACATTCACATAAAAATTACATATTCGCAATCAATCCATTCAGGGGAACAACATATTAAAAAATGGCATGAATCAGACCAGGGGTTCAAAAGTTAGTAAAATATCTTTTGGGCCCTGGCTGGCACATGGCTATTTGGCTCAAACCAGTTTTACAGAGCCCTCTTTCCTGGAGACAATGGGAAAATAATCCAATTATATCCAGGGATAGAGGCAGATTCCATTGAGCACATGGTTGCAAAAAGACATAAAATACAATAAAATACACAAGGTTACATTTACTACATAAAATAAAGACATGCAACATATCCCCAGATAGCTTAGGTCTGAGCCCATATTATTGAATGGCGCTCAGACCACACACATACAGTTCAATTGTCATGGAGCTAAAGTCTTTCCCATAGTCTTTCATTATATGAATGGGCTCCATGGCATAGCTATCTGGGGTATCAGCGCTCACACAGGGCAAGTACCGAATGACCCCTCTGTATTTAAAGGGCCAGAATGAGTGACATGCACTCTGTTAGGGCCGAATATGGTTTTTAAGGGACCCAATCTTCCAGGGCCATAGTCTAAAGGCAAGAGGCTGATAAACAGGCCTCTCCAAAACCCAGTGGCGAGGTTGGTTTCGCCACACATCTCCCCCCCCCAGGGAAGACTAACCAGATACCTGACCTCACGCCGGTCGGTACCTGAGTTAGTCTGGCAGCCCACCCACAACCCAATACTGGACCTGTTGCATTTGGTAGCCTGTCTCTGTCCAGTGAGTCCACCAAGGTTATGTTGGAAGCTGGTACTCCTGGTCTCTGTGTTGCTCCCTGGCTTAGAGTGGAGGTTGCTTTGTGGGCAGGTATCAGCGGTACTCTGCCCTGGTGCCAGCGCTACCACGGAAGAAGCCTGGTTGGAGTCTGGTTGTTGGAGGGGGAGACCTACTGTCTCTACCCCCTGTACTGTAAGTGCAGAGACAACGGTCCCATCTGTACTGTTGTGGGGCTTACTGTCTCCCCCTGGTGCGTTAAGCTGCTGCTGGGGAGAGGGGGTAACGGGCTCCTCTCCCATACATACTTCCAGCCGCTGGGGAGGGCGACCGACCGTCTCCGCTCCCAATACAGTGTCCTGCTGCTGGGGAAAGGAGACTGGGCTCTCTATTCCCTGCTGGACACTCTGCCGCTGGGGGACAGGACCGACTGTCTCTGCCCCCTGTAACTCCGCCTGTCGCTGAGGAATGGAGACTGGGCTCCCAATTCCCAAAAAATCATGCTGCTGCTGGGGGGCAGGAACAACCACCTCTGCCCCCTGTAACTCAGCCTGCCGCCGGGGAGGGAGGACGCTGCTCTCCTCTCCCTGCATTTCACACTGCCGCTGGGGAGGGAGGACGCTGCTCTCCTCTCCCTGCACTTCACACTGCCGCTGGGGAATGGAGACTGGGCTCCCAATTCCCTGCAATTCACACTGCCGCTGGGGAATGGAGACTGGGTCTGTCACCTTACTGTCCTGCTGAGCCTTCTCACTGGCGTGGAACAGCTGCTGGTAGCCCTGTTCCAGCTCCATCTCCCGGGTCACCAGGTGGACCAGGTCCTGCTCAATCTCATGAGTGTCGTCCCAGTCATACCTGCTCTCCCTCCATTCCAAGAGATCATGGAACCGGGCCTGTGTAGGGCTCCCAAACTCCAGCTCTGAAAAGGTCTCCCATAACAAGCCAGGACCATCAAACTCCTCTCCCTCCGGCTTGTCATGCTCAGCTGTCCTGGGTAGGTGCTGTGCCCCATACCACCAGAGCGCCTGGTAGGCATCTTCCAGCCACAGCTCCCGCCATGCTAGGAGTTCCAATTCCTTCACCCATTCCTCCCGGGGCTGCTCTCCCAGGAAGGGCATCCGCAGGGCTACTCGCTTCTGCAACCGCTGGTCTTCCGTGGGGAGTCTCTTGTCCTGCATATACTCCACAATACCCAGTACCTGGTACCAGATGCCTTTGCGGACTGCATCTCGGTCATCCATGACACCCTCATCGTACTCCACTGCTGTTTCCATTCTGGTGCTGTCAGGGTCGCTGTACTGGGACATGCGTTGCCCTCAAATTGTAATTCCAGGGAATGATGTTTCTCTGTAGTTGTCCTTCTGGGCTGTAGGAATGATCCCGCTGCTTGCCACCAATGTAACGGACCGTTTCCGCAGACAAGGGGTTAAAATCCGTTTAGGCGATAAGCCCCTTTCTGAGAGACAGGCACAGCTACTTGCAGAACACCAACTCCCGAACTAGATACAAAGTAGCACTCCAAACTGGAACCTCACGAATAGCTGCTAGCAGACGAACAGGAAAAGCATACAATCCTGGCAATCGGACTTCTAACAGCATACAGCGGATCCCCCCAATAACGAGACAAGGCTCCGTTTTGAGGGTCAAGCAGTGGTCTGACTGTACTTGAAGTACAGCCTCTTTTATTCACAAAAAAACAAACATTGTACTGCCCACAGGGGTTTGAAATACAACCAATCAGTATATTACAAGACATACAATGTAACTACAGCAACCAATCGTTCACGCCCCCAGAGGACCAGAATGAAGACTGTAACATAGGACAACATATCCCCACAATGCATCATGGTTTCCTCCTCTCTGTCCAGACAACCTGAAGAGCAATCCAATTATCTCTGAGGACAAAAGGAGATCGCCAATACACATGTGAGGACAACGGAACAGACATCACCATTTTAAACACACAATGGGACAATAGAAACACACCTAGCATATTCCCTCCCCTTATCCTGAGAGGAGACTCAATTATACATACAGTTAAACATACTTTCTACCCAACTTTCATAACTCTAAAACCATACATCACATTCACATAAAAATTACATATTCGCAATCAATCCATTCAGGGGAACAACATATTAAAAAATGGCATGAATCAGACCAGGGGTTCAAAAGTTAGTAAAATATCTTTTGGGCCCTGGCTGGCACATGGCTATTTGGCTCAAACCAGTTTTACAGAGCCCTCTTTCCTGGAGACAATGGGAAAATAATCCAATTATATCCAGGGATAGAGGCAGATTCCATTGAGCACATGGTTGCAAAAAGACATAAAATACAATAAAATACACAAGGTTACATTTACTACATAAAATAAAGATATGCAACATATCCCCAGATAGCTTAGGTCTGAGCCCATATTATTGAATGGCGCTCAGACCACACACATACAGTTCAATTGTCATGGAGCTAAAGTCTTTCCCATAGTCTTTCATTATATGAATGGGCTCCATGGCATAGCTATCTGGGGTATCAGCGCTCACACAGGGCAAGTACCGAATGACCCCTCTGTATTTAAAGGGCCAGAATGAGTGACATGCACTCTGTTAGGGCCGAATATGGTTTTTAAGGGACCCAATCTTCCAGGGCCATAGTCCAAAGGCAAGAGGCTGATAAACAGGCCTCTCCAAAACCCAGTGGCGAGGTTGGTTTCGCCACACATAGTAATTAGATCTCACCTCAGTCGTCTTTTTTCTAACGTGAATAACCCTAATTTTGATAATCTTTCAGGGTACTGTAGTTGCCCCATTCCAGTTATTACTTTAGTTGCCCTCCTCTGGACCCTCTCCAGCTCTGCTATGTCTGCCTTGTTTACAGGAGCCCAGAACTGTACACAGTACTCCATGTGTGGTCTGACCAGTGATTTGTAAAGTAGTAGGAATATGTTCTCATCACGGGCATCTATGCCCCTTTTGATGCAACCCATTATCTTATTGGCCTTGGCAGCCGCTGCCTGACACTGTTTTTTGCAGCTTAGTTTGCTGTTTATTAAAATTCCTAGATCCTTTTCCATGTCAGTGTTACCCAGTGTTTTACCATTTAGTATGTACGGGTGACTTGCATTATTCCTTCCCATGTGCATAACTTTACATTTCTCAGTGTTAAACCTCATCTGCCACTTATCTGCCCAAGCCTCCAATCTATCCAGATCCCTCTGTAGTAGTATACTGTCCTCTTCAGTGTTAATTACTTTACACAGTTTAGTGTCATCTGCGAAAATTTATATTTTACTATGCAAGCCTTCTACAAGATCATTAATAAATATATTGAAGAGAATAGGGCCCAATACTGACCCCTGAGGTACTCCACTAGTGACAGTGACCCAATCTGAGTATGTACCGTTAATAACCACCCTCTGTTTTCTATCATTGAGCCAGTTACTTACCCACTTACAGACGTTTTCTCCGAGTCCGAGCATTCTCATTTTATATACTAACCTTTTATGAGGTACAGTGTCAAATGCTTTGGAGAAGTCCAGATACACGACATCCATTGATTCGCCGCAATGAACCCAAAAAACTCATTAATATCAAAGCTGAATATTTTTGGAAGTAGTTTTTAGTTTGTTTTTAGTTTTAGCTATTTTAGGGGGATATCTGTGTGTGCAGGTGACTATTACTGTGCATAATTATTAGGCAACTTAACAAAAAACAAATATATACCCATTTCAATTATTTATTTTTACCAGTGAAACCAATATAACATCTCAACATTCACAAATATACATTTCTGACATTCAAAAACAAAACAAAAACAAATCAGTGACCAATATAGCCACCTTTCTTTGCAAGGACACTCAAAAGCCTGCCATCCATGGATTCTGTCAGTGTTTTGATCTGTTCACCATCAACATTGCGTGCAGCAGCAACCACAGCCTCCCAGACACTGTTCAGAGAGGTGTACTGTTTTCCCTCCTTGTAAATCTCACATTTGATGATGGACCACAGGTTCTCAATGTGGTTCAGATCAAAATTCGATTTTCTTCTTTTATACCATTTCTTGCCAGCCACGCTGTGGAGTACTTGGACGCGTGTGATGGAGCATTGTCCTGCATGTTTTTCTTGAAGGATGCAGACTTCTTCCTGTACCACTGCTTGAAGAAGGTGTCTTCCAGAAACTGGCAGTAGGACTGGGAGTTGAGCTTGACTCCATCCTCAACCCGAAAAGGCCCCACAAGCTCATCTTTGATGATACCAGCCCAAACCAGTACTCCACCTCCACCTTGCTGGCGTCTGAGTCGGACTGGAGCTCTCTGCCCTTTACCAATCCAGCCACGGGCCCATCCATCTGGCCCATCAAGACTCACTCTCATTTCATCAGTCCATAAAACCTTAGAAAAATCAGTCTTGAGATATTTCTTGGCCCAGTCTTGACGTTTCAGCTTGTGTCTTGTTCAGTGGTGGTCGTCATTCAGCCTTTCTTACCTTGGCCATGTCTCTGAGTATTGCACACCTTGTGCTTTTGGGCACTCCAGTGATGTTGCAGCTCTGAAATATGGCCAAACTGGTGGCAAGTGGCATCTTGGCAGCTGCACGCTTGACTTTTCTCAGTTCATGGGCAGTTATTTTGCGCCTTGGTTTTTCCACACGCTTCTTGCGACCCTGTTGACTATTTTGAATGAAACGCTTGATTGTTCGATGATCACGCTTCAGAAGCTTTGCAATTTTAAGAGTGCTGCATCCCTCTGCAAGATATCTCACTATTTTTGACTTTTCTGGGCCTGTCAAGTCCTTCTTTTGACCCATTTTGCCAAAGGAAAGGAAGTTGCCTAATAATTATGCACACCTAATATAGGGTGTTGATGTCATTAGACCACAACCCTTCTCATTACAGAGATGCACATCACCTAATATGCTTAATTGGTAGTAGGCTTTCGAGCCTATACAGCTTGGAGTAAGACAACATGCATAAAGAGGATGATGTGGTCAAAATACTCATTTGCCTAATAATTCTGCACTCCCTGTACATAAAAACAAAGACATTTCACATTAATCTCCATATCTCTCACATATAAATACAAATACTTCTAAACCAATCCTAGACCACACGCATCACACTACGGCCGGCTTCATTTATTATACTACTTATACGTCACTTAACACATGATCACATTCCTCCTATCCACCTTCTTTCTCTGATATCCATCCTAACCAATCACAGGTTACACATTCCTTGGAATGCCCTCCTCCATTCATAAACCGACAACTCCCCCACATCACATGATACTACTCAGCCAATTCGATCCTTCACTCTCAAAGGTCCTACCAGTTTCCACATCTGCCAGAAATCTAGACATCTCCACTTCATACATGTCAATATCCATAATAACACCCCCCCCCCCCACCCTTATCTGCTGGTTTAATCACGATCCTCTTATTGTTTTCAAGCTGTTTTAAAGCAATTCTTTGTTCTGGTGTTAAATTCTGTCTCCTGTTAGTGCCAATTTCCTCAATCTCCTTAAGGACCCCTTTTAAAGGCCTGTATACACTCATTTTCTTTATTTTATTGAAAAAAAAACTGTGATTTCTCCCTAAGCTGGGTGTGAGCAATGTTGCCTTCCTCCTAAAGCTAGTTCTTTATCTTCTTCCATATAGCTTCCTTCTTTTGTTTTTAATTTGGTAATTCCTTGTTTTAGTTTCCTTTTTTCATTTATGTATCTGAAGATTGTCTTATCACCTTCTTTCACTGACTAAACTAATTTTTCTTCTGCCTGTGCTTTAGAAGCTCTTATAACTTGCTTGGCCTCTCTCTCTATCTTATAAATTTCCCTGTCATCCTGTTTTTTTTAATCTTTTTGTTTTTTATTATTTTGGCCACTTCTGCTGAGTACCATCTGTTGCCTTCAATAGTGGCACTTTTAAGTAGTCCCATTTCTCCTGGACTCTATTGAAACTGTTAGGGACTCATATACCACTAATCTAATTTTAAATTAGATAATTTTTAGATTTTAGATTAGATAATCTAATTTAGTCTGCATGTCACTGGTGCTCCCTTAAATTGTCTCAGGGCCAGGAGCCTGACTGCTCGCAACATCAGCTCCCACGAGACTCTCCTCATCACTACTTTCCCGCCTACCAGAGGAAGCGGCAGATCTCTCCTACAGATCTTGGCTGGGCAGTAGCTGCTGACTGTCCTCTAGTAGCTCGTCCTCGCTGAAATGTGGAGCGGACCCCATGGCATATAATATTTCTCTAACAGAGGGAACAGAAAAGGACAAAGGCAGGTTGAGGACAGGTGAGGGCACAGTGCCTGCTCCCGGGCCATGCCAACTAAGCGTTGTGTCTAAAGAACCCACCAACTCTTGGCTGGGGGGGTCTGATGTCACTTGAGATGAAGTAGATGACCAAGTCAACCATTCAAGCACCGCTGGGTTGCTGGTCAAGACACGACCACTAGATGACACCTGGAGCTCAGGCCTCTCACTGCGACTCCTGCTGCCACCCCCCCCCCCCCTTCTGCTGCCTGCGACAGAAACATTTTGGCCACTGCCCATACCCTTTGAAGGGTCTGTCACTTGACTGTCTGACATATTGCTAGATAAAATAATTAAATTAAAAGGAAATACACCCCAAATAAGCTGTAGAACAATGTAACTTGACCGCCGAGCGGCAAATAAAGCGTACTTGTTTTTTCCACTAATACACCCCGAAAAAGTGTGTAGTACAATGTAACTGCACCGCAGAACGGCAAATAAGATGTATTTTTTGTACACTTATACATCCCAAAAAAGACTGTAGTAAAAAGTAACTGAACCAGAGAACGGCAAATACATACTTTTCTTTACACTTATACACCCCAAAAAAGCTGTAGAACAATGTAACTGCACTGCAGAACAGCAAATAAGGTGTACATTTTTTACACTTATACACCCCAAAAAAGGCTGTAGTGCAAGGTAACTGCACCGCAGAACGGAAAATAAGATGTACTTTTTTTTAAACTTATACACCCCAAAAAAGTCTGTAGTACAAAGTAACTGCACCGCATACCGGCAAATAATACGTACTTGTTAGACTATTAAAACACTCCAAAAAAAGTGGAGCACGGCATGGCAAATAAGACGTACTTTTATTTTACACTTCTAAATGACAAAAAGTGGAATGATGGAGAGCACTCAAGTATCTGGTAGTCACAAGGACAATATACCATATATAATTTAAAAGATATTTTATTTAAAAATGTCACCAAAAAATATATCACAAAATGGTACCTAATAGGATGAAATAAAAAAAATGAATTTTTTTTTTCAAAATTGTGAAATAAGATAAAAGTAGGGGATGCCATTATAGGGTTAAATATATTAATCGCCTAATGTTCATATATTGTCTGTATATCCAATTGCTGGGATGCCAGCTGGCTTATTGTTCCTCTGATTTAGCCAATAAGTATGTGGCATCAATGCGTCCAGAGTCTTATATATCCCCTTTATAGAATATCACGGCTTAGTGATTAGCGCATTGATAACTGCCTATGTGCATATTGATTACTGCTTCCCAACTGGTACCAATATTAATGGGGATAGCATAGGGTTGAGCGAACCCGAACTTTAGGATTTTTGGACCCCGGACCCAAACCCGAACATTTCTGTGTTTGGCGAATTAAAGGCGCTTTTTGAAAGGCTGCAGAGCAGACAATCAACAAGCGTTTAACTTGTGTGCCCTTAGAAGCCATCACAGCCATGCCTACTAATGGTATGGCTGTGATTGGCCAGTGCAGCATGTGACCCAGCCTCTATATAAGCTGGAGTCAAGTAGCCTTGCACGTCACTCTGCTCTTACTAGTGTAGGGAGCGGATGCTGCTGCTGTGAGGGAGAGAATAGAAAAGAATCTGTTATCAGACGTTCTTGTTAACTCAGCGATCTATAGCGATTTGGTTTTGTGGGTGCAGTGCACAATTTTTTTACCCTGCCCTGAGCCCAGTGACACAGAAAAATACGTTTTAGCCGTCTGTTAGTTAGGTGGTCGTCGGCGGCCATTTTGTGCAAGTTCAGTGCACCAGCACAGCATATGTGCATTTGTCACAGTCAAATTGAAGGTTTAAATACTGCAGTTATATTCTGGGTTTAAAAAACAACACCCTTTTTTTTTGCAAGACCCTACATCTGGGGCCTTTGCTGCATTTTTCACAGTGAAATACAAGCTTTAAATACTGCAATTATATACTGGGTTTAAAAAAACACACATTTTTGGCAAGATAATACATTTTGGGTCTTTTGCTGAATTTGAGACAGTCAAATACAAACTTTAACTACTGCAGTTATATACTGGGTTTAAAAAAACACCCATTTTTGCAAGACCCTACAACGCGGGCCTTTTCTGCATTTGTCACAGTGAAATACAAGCTTTAAATACTGCAATTATATTCTGGTTTAAAAAAACACCCATTTTGGGCAAGATAATACATTTGCGGCCCCTGCTGCATTTCTGGCAGTCCAATACAAGTGTTAGATACTGCTGTTATATTCTGTTATATTCTGGCATTAACAAAACACCCATTTTGGTTAAGATAATACATTTGCGGCCTTTGGCGCATTTCTGACAGTCCAATACAAGCGTTAGATACTGCTGTTATATTCTGGTTTTAAAAAAACACCCATTTTGGGCAAGATAATACATTTGCAGCCTTTGTTGCATTTTTTGACAGTGAAATACAAGCTTTAAATATTGCAATTATATACTGGGTTTAAAAAAACCACCCATTTTGGGCAAGATAATAAATTTGCGGCCTTTGCTGCATTTTTTGCAGTCCAATACAAGCGTTAGATACCAGTGGCGTAGCGTGGGTTGCCAGCACCCGGGGCAAGCCAAAAATTGCTACACCCCGATACCGCGGCCACGCCCCTTTTAACAGATACTGTAGTAGATCACTAGCAGTCCTATGTAACACCACAGATAACACAGTGATAACTCTCTGAGTACAGATAATGTAGTAGATGGGTGTGAGGCCCCAGAATTCAGAACACACACACAGTGCGGCAGGGTGGGCCATATTCTCAATCTCCTCCCCCAACCCTACCGTGAAACAGATATGTGCATGTTCATTATTATTACACCATACCTGTTACATCCAGTGATGTCTCCTGTGATGTAGACTTTCCTCAACGTCTTCATTCAGAGATAAGACCGCCATGACACCTTCTTTCAGCCGCTTCTCGTCTATGCAGAGTTTCACAGAAACATTTTTGGGTTCCTCACTTTACTATCATCCTCTCCCTCCTGGTGTCTCAACAACTCATCCTGCTGCCCCCCAATATTGTGCTAGAGCCAGACAGATAGTCCCCCATTCCCCATAATATTATTCCCCCTGTATATTATAATGGCCCCCTCTTTATTATTAATATAATGTCCCCCTCTTTATTATTAATATAATGTCCCCCTCTTTATTATTAATATAATGGCCGCCTTTCCACTCTTATTACTATACCATTCAGTACTGTCAGTGGTCCTCCTCTTTCTGCTCCTCCCCCACGCCCATAGTGCCTCGCCTCCTCAGCACTCTCTCAGTGCGCCTGCGCCGATGACGTCTTCTCTTTCGGTGACGTCATCGCGCAGGCGCACTGAGGGAGTCCTGAGGAGCCGAGCCTCCTTATCTCAGAGCGCCTGAGCCGAATCAACACAGGCGCGCAATTTTTGAAATGCTGACAGTGCCAGCTGGAAGAGGAGATCCCGGCTGGCCCTGTCAATCAACAGAAGGAGGGGGCGGTTTTCTGCGGCTGCTACCAGCAAGTAGACGCCCTACTTGCTGGTAGAAAGGTAATTAGCATATCATAAAAGTAAGTTTTTTGCTAAATCTACTGAACGGCAATTATTAATAACATAAGGTATAGCAATATCGCAGGATAGGGATTATAAGTACACAAAAAAAAAATATATCTGTTTAATGGGGTGACAGAAGCCCTTTAAATACTGCAATTATATACTGGGTTTAAAAAAACACCCATTTTGGGCAAGATAATACATTTACAGCCTTTGCGCTATTTCTGACAGTCCAATACAAGAGTTAGATATTGCTTTTATATTCTAGTTTAAAAAAAAAAAACATTTTGTGCAAGACACTACATTTGGGGCCTTTGCTGCATTTGTCACAGTCAAATACAACCAGTCAATACTGCAGTTACATTGTTGGTTGACAAATTAAAAATTTTTGTGATCGTGAATTAATTGTATAAAATTGGCCTGTCACACTATTGTGTGACCTCAAGAAATTTTTAATCTTTATGACACTGGCACTGCCTTGCCCTCAGTGAACTTAATAGTTGACTATTAGCGGTTACATTGTCACCTGACATAAACCATCTGTTAGTTTGGTGGGTGAATGCAAAGAATGAGGAGAGCGTCAAATAAGGGACGTGGCCCCAGTCGTGGTGCTGCTGGTGGAGCTCCTGTTGCAGGGAGAAAACGTGGTCGATCTGTGCCAGCTACACGCACAAGTGAAACACTTTCCTCAGGTGCGAGTCGGTGACAGAACCTTCAGTGTTATTTGGTAGGGCCGAAGGCGGCTATACGAATGGTGAGGCCAGAACAATTACAGGCGATAGTAGATTGGGTGGCTCCAGTTCCTTCAAATTGTCTCCCACCCAGTCCCTTGCTGAAAGATCAGAGTTGGCACCTGCAGCCCATGGCCATCAGTCTTTCACCTCACCCCCTTGCAAATCAGCCAAGCAGTCTGAGCCCCAAGTCATGCAGCAGTCTCTTCTGCTTTTTGATGACTCTGCTAGCAGGGTTTCCCAGGGCCATCCACATAGCCCTGCCCCAACAGTGGAAGAGATTGAATGCACCGATGCCCAACCACTTATGTTTCAGGATGAGTACATGGGAGGACCACCGCAGAACGTCTCGGATGATGACGAAACACAGGTGCCAACTGCTGTGGCTTTCTGCAGTGTGCAGACTGACAAGGAGGCAAGGGGTGAAAACTGGGTGGAAGATGATGTGAAGGACGATGAGGTCCTCGACCCCACATGGAATCAAGGTCATGCGAGTGACCTGTGTAGTTTGGAGGAAGAGGAGGTGGTCGCACAGAGCAACCAGCACAGCAGAAGAGGGAGCAAGGTGCAAAAGCGGACCGGCCATCCTCTAGACAGTATGCCTGCTACTGCCCACCGCACCAAGGGACTGAGCACACCAAAGCCAGCTCCAAAGAGTTCCCTGGCGTGGCAGTTCTTCAGACAATGTGCACGACAAGACACAAGTGGTTTGCATGCTGTGCAATTAGAGCTGGAAGCGAGGCATAAACATTCTCAACCTGAGCACAACCTGCATGACCAGGCATCTAAGTGCAAAGCACGAGCTGCAGTGGAGTAGACACCTCAAAAACCAAGAAATGGCTCCTACTGCTACCTCTTCTGCTGCAGTCTCGGCCTCTTCATCCACCTCTGGAGTGAAAGTGGCACCTGCCACCCCGCAAACAGAGGATCTGCCAGCAACACCACCACCTGGCTCACCAAGCATCTCCACAATGTCCCATGGAAGCGTTCAGCTCTCTATCTCCCAAACACTGGAGCGGAAGAGGAAGTACCCCCTACCCACCTGCGATCCCTGGCCCTGAATGCCAGCATTTCAAAATAACTGGCCTTTGAAATGCTGTCATTCCATCTGGTGGAGACGGAGAGTTTTAAAAGCTTTATGGCCGTGGCTGTCCCACAGTACGTCGTGCCCAGCCGACACTACTTTTCCAGGCATGCCATCCCTTCCCTGCACAACCAAGTGGGGGACAAAATCAGGTGTGCACTGCGCAACGCCATCTGTGGCAAGGTCCACCTAACTACGGATACGTGGACCAGTAAGCACAGTCAGGGACGTTATATCTCCCTAACAGCACACTGGGTAAATGCAGTGGTGGTGTAAGAAACAGTCATGTAATGTCTCTAAGTTTCATTATCCTGGTAAACTGTGTTAAGATTTAATGTAAAATGCCTGCAGTATTTGTTTGGTCAGTAGATGGCAGCATAGGACCAATTTGCATTAGAGTTTACCGTAGAGAAAGTGTATTAGTGACGCTGGTTCTTTAAGGCAGCAGCTAAGCGTTGAAGTGACACGCCCCTTATGATGTCACCCTGCCTCAGTGTGAGCAGAAAGAAGGAGGAAGAGAGGACTTGAACTGCAGCTGCCATATTGGCAAGATAGAAAACAAGTCCTGTGTTGTGTAAGACGTGTGTGGAGATACTAAAGGACATTCCTGTACAGCCAAGCTGTGTAAACTTCGGTCTAGAGACGGATGGAGTACAAAGAAAGCGTGCATTTAGTGAAGCCAAGTTAAAAGGACTGTGTGCAGCAACTAACCTGTGGAGCTGACATTGGGCTGTGTGGATTGCCCCAAACAGTAAAGAGACTCACAGTGCTGTCGAGGTACCGGACAGTAACTGTAATAACCCTGGATTATATTCAACTGGTTTTCCGGCCTGCTGAGGAGGACTTCTTTGTTGCGGATCCTGCGCTGGTTAAAGGAAAAGGACAACATCGGGCCCCACCGTGCACTTCCACAAACTGTAAGCGGTCCACTTGGACCACTGGGATAAGGGGGGTGCGCACCCGCTTGAATGTTAGGGTCAGTTAGGGATAGTGTAATGACCGACGTCACGCACAGGGAGGAAAAAAGGGAAAGCCCTGCCCAAGGGAGAGGGAAAGATGGTGACCCCTAACTCACCTTGCGGCTGGCACCTGACTGCCCTGACATCCCTAGACTGGATCCTCACCCGTGCGGCGATCACGTGCCTAAACCCTGGCTTTCCCTAAAATGAGCCCTAGATAGTGAACGGGCCGGTGGGATCGCTAGTCCGCACCACTGTCACTAAGAGGGAAACACCAGGGAGAGGACAGACAAAACAGACAAACACATACACCCAGGTGGGCAACCACAATAGACCACAAAGGTCCAACAGGGATCCGGAGGGTAGCATTCTGGACCAACTATCAGAGAACGCAGCAACACAGCTCCAGAAGGTCAGAATAGATGTCCAGGCAGGAAGCTCTATATCTGGCAACCAGAGAAGTGTGAGAGAGGAATTTAAGGAGGTTTGGGAGTGCTGGACAAGGAACAGCTAAGGAGAAAGAGCTACGGATCCCTGAGTGAGCCAAAAGGGTTTGCAAAGCAAACCCAGAAAGCTACCATAAGGCCTCTTTCACACGGGCGTTGCGGAAAAATGTCCGGGTGCGTTGCGGGAACACCCGCGATTTTTCCGCGCGAGTGCAAAACATTGTAATGCGTTTTGCACTCGCGTGAGAAAAATCGCGCGTGTTTGGTACCCAAACCCGAACTTCTTCACAGAAGTTCGGGCTTGGGATCGGTGTTCTGTAAATAGTATTATTTTCCCTTATAACATGGTTATAAGGGAAAATAATAGCATTCTGAATACAGAATGCATAGTAAAACAGGGCTGGAGGGGGTTAAAAAAAATAAATAAATCATTTAACTCACCTTTATCCACTTGCTCGCGATGCCGGGCATCTCCGTCTGACTCTTTTACTGTCTAGGACCTGTGGAGAGCATTAACTATAATTTAAGGACCTGGGATGACGTCACTCTGGTCATCACATGGTACGTCACATGATCTTTTACCATGGTGAATCACCATGGTAAAAGATCATGTGACGTACCATGTGATGACCGGAGTGACGTCATCCCAGGTCCTTAAACTATAGTTAATGCTCTCCACAGGTCCTAGACAGTAAAAGAGTCAGACGGAGATGCCGGCTACGCGAGCAAGTGGATAAAGGTGAGTTAAATGACTTTTTTTTTTTTTTTTAACCCCTCCAGCCCTGTTTTACTATGCATTCTGTATTCAGAATGCTATTATTTTCCCTTATAACCATGTTATAAGGGAAAATAATAAGGTTCGGGTCTCCATCCCGATCGTCTCCTAGCAACCGTGCGTGAAAATCGCACCGCATCCGCACTTGCTTGCGGATGCTTGCGATTTTCACGCAACCCCATTCATTTCTATGGGGCCTGCGTTACGTGAAAAACGCACAAAGAGGAGCATGCTGCGATTTTCACGCAACGCAAAAGTGATGCGTGAAAATCACCGCTCGTGTGCACAGCCCCATAGAAATGAATGGGTCAGTATTCAGTGCGGGTGCAATGCGTTCACCTCCCGCATCGCATCCGCGCGGAATACTCGCTCGTGTGAAAGGGGCCTAAGGAAAACAGCCCTATCTTAAAAAGAGCGTGCAGCCAACCGCTGCGACTTCCTGACCCCGGGTATAATGGAGTCAGGCGTGGTTCTCGATACCCTCGTGACAGATAGTTTCTGGGACTATTATTTCTTAGTGTCCGCACTGCGAATACGGACACAGCAAAGGTGAAAATTGTTGCAGTGTTTAGCTTGTATTGTTTATACTGTTTTGAATATTTTGCTTGTTAACCTGCTTTTATTAATTTATAGTAAATGCAATTTTCTTAATCTTGACTTCTGCGTACGCACTCTTTTCTGGTTGCGGAGTCAAAACACCTGCCTTGCTCTCGGTTCACAAATTGGCGTAGTCGCAGGATCCGCCTACCAGAATGGACGGCGACGCACCCGTTAGGAGGGATGGTGCTGGATGAAGAATGCCAGCAGGGGCTGTAATGAGTCAGTTAGCAAAGTTTGATGGCAATAATATGTCTGTGAGTGTGTGGGCAGAGCAGATACGAATGGTACAGCGCATGTACCAGACCGCACCAGAAGTACTAGTAGAGCTAGCCATTTTGACGTTACAAGGAGATGCTAAGACTACAGTGATATTGTGGCCATTTGAACAAAGACATACATTTGAGCAAGTTGTCCAGATTCTATCAACTATTTATGGAGAAACCGCATTGCTGGGGTCCCTGCAGGCACGGTTCTTCCAGAGGGTACAAAAGGAGAATGAAAGTCTCCCTCAGTATGCAAATGCCCTACAAGAACTGCTCCGAGATATTCAAGGGAAGGAAAGAGGGGGCTCACCAGCCTTCTGTAACCCTGATCGGACACTCCGTGACCAGTTTATTCTGGGGATCCGTAATGGCAGTTTGACTGTTGCTATGCAGGACTTTATACGACGAGAGACTGATGCTAAATTTCATGACGTACAGGTAGAGGCCATCTCACGTGCCAATAGTATGGTTCAGAAGCCTCAGACCGCAGTTGGAGTTACATTGTCGCAGGGGGCTAGCTCTGGCCCAGAAACAGTGGAAAAAAGGGACAGTTAAAGAGATACTTACAGTAATGCAGAAGTTGCAAGAGCAAATGGAACACCTACAAACCAGTTGTATTGAGAATTCTATGAGAATTGCAGGCCTCCAGACAACTAGAGACGAAGGGGTGGGTCGTTCACACTAAGAAGGTCAGAATCACCCACAACCCCGATGGAGGGATGAGGATAGGACCTACCGAAGGGGACCCAATAATGTAGTACAACTCTCAGGTGAGACCGATGGGGCTTAGGCTACTTTCACACCTGCGTTCGGGTGTCTGCTTGTGAGCTCCGTTTGAAGGGGCTCACAAGCGGCCCCGAACGCATCCGTCCTGCCCTAATGCATTCTGAGTGGACGCGGATCCGCTCAGAATGCATCAGTCTGGCATCGTTCAGCCTCCGCTCCGCTCAGCAAGCGGACACCTGAACGCTGCTTGCAGCGTTCGGGTGTCCGCCTGGCCGTGTGGAGGCAAGCGGATCCGTCCAGACTTACAATGTAAGTCAATGGGGACGGATCCGTTTGAAGATGACACCATATGACTCAATCTTCAAACGGATCCATCCCCCATTGACTTTCAATGTAAAGTCTGGACGGATCCGTTCAGGCTACTTTCACACTTAGAAATTTTTTTCAACTATAATGCAGACGGATCCGTTCTGAACGGATCCAAACGTCTGCATTATAGGAGCGGATCCGTCTGAGCAGACATCGGACGGACCCGCTCTGAACGGTAGTGTGAAAGTAGCCTTACCGAAGGGGCCCAAACTGATGGTCAGAGCGACGGGAAATACGCTGCTGGGAGTGTGGACACGTGGGCCACATTGCTGCTAGATGTCCAGAGCAGCGACAAGCTTATGAGAGACCGCCGTTAAACTGAAATCCCCTGCTGCAGTAGGGCGGGCAGTAGGGGAAACTGAGAAGGAGACTATAAGAGGAGAATGCCCTGAAGAGGACCTGATCGCTGCAAGTCCTATCATACAGATAGAATTGGAAAGTATTCCGGTTACCGGGATGATTGACACGGGTTCCCAAGTAACGACCCTGAGTAGAGACTGTTACGAACGGTACTTTCAGCAACATGTAAAATATGATCCCCATACATTCATATGAGTGGTTGCAGCTAATCAGTTACCAGTACCGGTGGTGGGAGTGGCCTGGATGAATGTCAGATTATGTGGCCAAGATCTAGGCCAGAAAGGCATTGTGATGGTACAGGGGTCACATGAAGTAAAGGTCCCTGTCATCTTGGGGATGAATGTGTTAAAAGAATTGGATCAGATTCTCTTTGAAAAGAAAGGTCACGGTTATTGGAGAGAAACCACTAGCCATCGGCCTACTCAAACGGCCTTCCAGCGGCTGTATCGAACATGTGGCTTACAGAAAAGTTCAGATGCACAGTGTCCTCTTGCCCGAATTTCGGTCCCTCTGCATACAAAAGTTACGTTGCCACCCAGACGAGAGATGATAGTGTCCATGCCTGTAGGCACCTGTAGGAAACTAGAGGGCATAGCTGTCTTGATAGAACCACTGCTGACAGCCGGAAGAAGTGTTGATCCGCTAGTAGCCCGTTCCTTGGCAGTAGTCCGCAATGGGAGAGTACCCCTCCGATGTGTGAACACCCAGGATCAGAGTCTAGACCTAGCCCCAGGAAGGCTGCTGGCTAACCTCTATGTGACTCCGGAGGAAGTGAGGAAAGCGACCCCGATGCAGTTGAGGCCGGCTGAACGAGGTGAATGGACCGTAACCATGTCTATGGGGGAAGGCGAGAACCCCACCCCTAAATGGAATGGCGGTGCAATTCGAGAACAGATGAAGATAGAGACTTCTTTGTGTTCTCTGGAACAGATCCGGAAGGTAGATGAACTGTTATGGGAAAACCGCACAAACTTTGCATGTCATGCTGAAGATTTTGGATGTACAACAGGGATCTACCATGAGATTCCCACAGGAGACACCCCTCCAATCAGAGAGCGCTACAGACAAATTCCTCCACAGATGTATCAGGAGGTAAAAGAACTGTTGACCCAGATGCTGCAGAGTGGGATCATTCAAGAAAGCCAAAGTCCCTGGGCAGCTCCAGTGATGACATTATAGTGTACTCTGCAACCTTTGAGGACCATCTCCATCAGTTGGGACAAGTGTTTCAACGATTGCAGGAACATGGGCTCAAATTGAAACCCAGTAAATGTCTGTTGTTCCAATCTGAAATTGATTACTTGAGTCATCGTGTATCAGGAGAAGGGGTAAGGCCGTCGAGGGACAAGATAGCGGCTGTTCAAGATTGGCCGACACCGACTACCCTGCGAGAGGTGAGAGTGTTCCTGGGAGTAGCCGGCTACTATCGACGGTTTATTAAGGACTTTGCTAGGGTAGCATCACCACTTAATGCTCTCCTACGAGGCACCTCCGGGGGTCCGAAGAACCGGTCTGTGAAATGGGGCCCTGAACAGGAACACGCCTTCCAGGCATTGAAGGATGCTCTTACAACGGCCCCAATCCTGGCGTATGCTGATTACCACTTGCCCTTCCAGCTATATACGGATGCAAGCCTGTATGGTCTCGGAGCAGTGCTCTCTCAATTCCAGGATGGCCAAAAGCGTGTCATAGCGTATGCCAGCCGATCTTTGCGAGATTCTGAAAGAAACCCTGACAATTATAGTTCATTTAAGTTAGAACTGTTGGCACTGGTATGGGCCATGACTGAGAAATTCTCTGAGTATTTGACCGGAGCTGAAGTCTTAGTACTGACTGACAACAACCCATTAGCCCACCTGGAAAATGCCAAGCTCGGGGCTTTGGAGCAGAGGTGGATAGCCCGAATGTCTAAGTTCAATTACCGCATTAAGTATCGGTCCAAAACAGAGAACCAAAATTCCGATGGACTTTCTAGGGTAACTACCCAGGCCCCCAGAGACGTGGATCATGAGTTAGAGCATGTGGAGGTGCCTGACTTCAGCAGATTTTCACAAGCCTTGGTCATTGCTATGCAGTGTGCAGTGGAAGGGACCGAAACGACTCCTTTCTTTGGCCCCTCACGACAGGAATGGGTGCAAATACAGCAGGCCCATGAGGGGCTGGCGGAAATGATCCAGTGTGTTGAGAAAGGCAAGAAGCCCTGTAAAGAGGAAAGAGAACGACTGACACGTGAAATGCTATCAGTCCTGAGTCAGTGGGAAAAGTTAGAGATGAAAAATGGAGTGCTATGCCGAAAGGGATATCTACCTTCTGAAATCGACATTTGTTACCAAATTGTAGTGCCTAGTGAACTGGCTCAATCATTGGCTCTTGAGGCTCATAATAAGAATGGACATTTTGGTCATGAGAAGACCTTTCATTGGCTACAGCGACTGATTTACTGCCCGGGCCTCCGTCAAATGGTCGAAGAAGTATGTCATAGATGTCGAACTTGTGAGATCCATAAGGCGATAGAACAAAGAGCTCCCCTGCAAACCATAGTGACCCAGGAACCTTTGGAGATCGTCATGATAGACTACCTAATGGTGGGTCCATCCAACAGTGGGCACCAGTACTGCCTCGTAATGGTGGACCACTTCACCAAATTTGCGGTGGTGACCTCCACCAAGGACCAGACCGCTGAGTCGGCAGCTCGAGCCCTATGCCAAGATTTCATCCGAGTGTACGGGTGTCCACAACGCATCCACTCTGACCAAGGGGCTTGCTTTGAGGGACATGTAATGAAAGAAGTTCAACGTATCTACGGGATAAAGAAGTCGCACACAACTCTGTACCATCCCCAAGGAAACGGAGCCTGTGAACGATTCAATAGAACTCTGCTACAGATGGTGCAGACTTTGGAGGAGGACAAAAAGTTACAGTGGCCTCAGTTCTTGTCTGAGATGGTGTGGGCCTATAACAATCAGGTCCATTCTACAACAGGGTATTCTCCTTTATACTCTCCTCTTTGGACGGTCTGGGCGAAGTGTCGGAGAGTTACAGTTAAATGATGTGGATGGGTTCCCTCCAAGAGATCCAGCCTTCGGGGTGCGGGCACACCGGCAGAGACTTGAGACAGTTCATTGATTGGTGCGGCAGCGTCTGCAAGAAAATTCTCATCCTGATAAGACCCCGGTGCAAAGGGAACCATTACAGCCAGGTGACCTGGTGCTGGTGCGTGTCAAGAAGCCTCAAGGAAAATTGGAAAGCAGGTGGGAGGCTGTGCCATATCGTGCAGTTGCCCGCAAGTATGCAAATGGACCAGTGTACGAAGTCCAGAAGGAAGGAACTGATTGTGTCCGAGTACTTCACAGAAATATGTTGCGCCTGTGTCAATCTGAAGAAGCAAATTGTGATGGAACTGATAATGTCAACAAGGTCCCACAGTCAGAGACTGGTGGTGTGGAATGGGCTTACGATGATGAGGATGATTGTTGGCCAATCCCTACTCCTGAGGATGTTCCACCTGTGACTACTGAGCCCCCAGCCTGTGCCCCCTCTGGTGCGGAGTCTGCTGGTCCTTCTCAGCTTATGGCTACAGCACCCCAGAGTATACCAGTGGTTCTCAGACGCACCACTATACAAAATGCTGGCAATCCCCCTGTTCGGTATGCGCAAGATGAGTTTACTTGGCCTGCCATACAATGGTACATTACCACTCTACGTATAAGAGTACAGCCCTCTGGATATTCAGTCATTGGCAGGGACTGCCAATCTTAAAGTGTGGGGGGGGGGAATATGTAAGAAACAGTCATGTAATGTCCCTAAGTTTCATTATCCTGGTAAACTGTAGTACCAGTTTGGTACTACAGTTGTTTGGTTGTTTGTTTGGTCAGTAGATGGCAGCATAGGACCAATTTGCATTGGAGTTTACCATAGAGAAAGTGTATTAATGACGCTGGTTCTTTAAGGCAGCAGCTAAGTGTTGAAGTGACACGCCCCTTATGATGTCAGCCTGCCTCAGTGTGAGTAGAAAGAAGGAGGAAGAGAGACTGGAACTGCAGCTGCCATATTGGCAAGATAGAAAACAAGTTCTGTGTTGTGTAAGACGTGTGTGGAGATACTAAAGGACATTCCTGTACAGCCAAGCTGTGTGAACTTCGGTCTAGAGACGGATGGAGTACAAAGCTAAAAGGACTGTGTGCAGCAACTAACCTGTGGAGCCGACATTGGGCTGTGTGGATTGCCCCAAACAGTAAAGAGACTCACAGTGCTGTCGAGGTACCGGACAGTAACTGTAATAACCCTGGATTATATTCAACTGGTTTTCCGGCCTGCTGAGGAGGACTTCTTTGTTGCGGATCCTGCGCTGGTTAAAGGAAAAGGACGACATCGGGCCCCACCGTGCACTTCCACAAACTGTAAGCGGTCCACTTGGACCACTGGGATAAGGGGGGTGCGCACCCGCTTGAACGTTAGGGTCAGTTTAGGGATAGTTTCTGGGACTATTATTTCTTAGTGTCCGCACTGCGAATACGGACACAGCAAAGGTGAAAATTGTTGCAGTGTTTAGCTTGTATTGTTTATACTGTTTTGAATATTTTGCTTGTCTTTACCTCTGTAACTGCCTTGTTAACCTGCTTTTATTAATTTATAGTAAATGCAATTTTCTTAATCTTGACTTCTGCGTACGCACTCTTTTCTGGTTGCGGAGTCAAAACACCTGCCTTGCTATCGGTTCACAGTGGCTGGGCCTGCGGATAGCAGTTTGGCGCATGTCCTTCCACCACTGAGGATTGCAGGGCGCTTCTCTTTGCCTCCTGTTGCTTCCTCCTCCTACTCCGCTTCCTCATCCTCTACTGCCTCCTCATCCAGTCAGCGTAACACCTTCACCACCAATTTCAGCACAGCCAGGGGCAAACGACAGCAGGCAGTTTTGAAACTTATCTGTTTGGGGGACAAACCCAACACCGTGCAGGAGCTCCGGATGGGCAGGGAACAACAGACCGATGAGTGGTTGGTGCCAGTGAGCCTCAAGCCTGGCCTGGTGGTGTGCGATAATGGCCGAAATCTCGTAGCAGCTCTGGGCCTAGCCAGCTTGACACACATCCCTTGCCTGGCACATGTGCTGAATTTGGTGGTGCAGAGGTTCCTTAAAAATTACCCCGATATGTCAGAGCTGCTGCAGAAAGTGTGGGCCGTCTGTGCGCGCTTTCGGCGTTCTCATCCTGCTGCTGCTCGCCTGTCAGCACTGCAGCGTAACTTTGGCCTTCCCGCTCACCGCCTCATATGTGATGTGCCCACAAGGTGGAACTCCACCTTGCACATGCTGGCCAGACTGTGCGAGCAGCAGCAGGCCATAGTGGAGTTTCAGCTGCAGCACGCACGGGTGAGTCGCTCTGCGGAACAGCACCACTTCACCCCCAATGACTGGGCCTCCATGCGAGACCTGTGTGCCTTGTTGCGCTTTTTCGAATACTCCACCAACATGGCCACAGTCGATGACGCTGTTCTCAGCATTACTATCCCACTTCTATGCCTCTTTGAAAAAACTCTTTGGGCGATGATGGAAGAGGAAGTGGCACAGGAAGAGGAGGAGGAAGAGGGATAATTTCCAAGGGTTCCAGGCCAGTCATTCACAATTGCCTCCGAGGGTGGGTTCCTGCACCCTCAAACGCCAGGTACACGATTGTCCAGCAAGGGCACAGTTGTGGAGGATGACGAGGTGGAGGAGATGGAGGAGGAGGAACCGTGTTCACAGCAGGGTGGCACCCAAACCAGCTCATGACCATCACTGGTGTGTGGCTGGGGGGGATACAGAGGACACAGACGATACACCTCCCACAGAGGACAGCTTGTCGTTTCCTCTGGGCAGCGCGGCACATATGAGCAATTACATGCTACAGTGTCTCCGCAAACGACCGCCGAGATGGCCATATTCTAACTTGTGCTGATTACTGGGTGGCCACGCTGCTGGATCCCCTTTACAAGGACAATGTACCGTCCTTAATTCCATCACTGGAGTGTGATAGTAAGATGCACAAGCGCACGCTGGTATACGCGCTGCTGGTGGTATTCCCACCTAACAGCGGGGGCACAGTGGAAGCACAAGGCGAAGGCAGGGGAGGAAGAAGATGTTGCCAATGCAGCTGGGGCACCGCCAGCACCTTACAAGGCAGGGTTAGCATGGCTGAAATGTGGAAAAGTTTTGTCAGCACGCCACAACAGCCAGCACCACCAGCTGATATGGAACATCTTAGCAGGAGGCAGCATTTCAGTATATGGTGGAGCAGTATGTGTGCACATGCCGACACGTACTGAATGATGGGTCTGCCCCCTTCAACTTCTGGGTCTCCAAATTGGGCACATGGCCTGAGCTTGCCCTCTACGCCTTGTAGGTGCTGGCCGGCCCTGCAGCCATTGTATTGTCTGAACGTGTGTTTAGCACGGCAGGGGGTGTTATCACAGAAAAGTGCAGCCGCCTGTCCATAGCCAATGTGGACAAGCTCACGTTTATTACAATGAGCTAGGCATGGATCCCTCAGGACTTGTCCGTACCTTGTACAGAATAGACATGTATACCGGCCTTACCCAGCCATTGTTATACTCCAGCGCAATTGCTCATTGTATTTTTAATACTTCACACTCTTTTGGGGTGCACCCTAATTAAAAAAATAATAATAATTAATACCAAAACCAGTGTTGGCTACCTCGTCCTCCTCCACCGCCGCTTGCACCTTCACTACTACGTCCACCGCCTCCTCAAACTCCTACTCCAAATGGACCTCCACCTCATAGATCAAGATTATTATTTTTAATTTTTACGTATTTTATTTTATTTTAAGGCTACTTTCACACTGCCGTTTCTGGGTCCGCCTGTGAGATCCATTTCAAGGCTCTCACAAGCAGCCCCAAACGGATCAGTTTAGCCCCAATGCATTCTGAATGGATGCGGATCCGTTCAGAATGCATTAGTTTGGCTCCGTTCCGCCTCCATTCCGCCTCCATTCCGCAAGCAGCGTTTTGGTGTCCGCCTGGCGGTACAGAGCCAAACAGATCCGTCCTGACTTACAATGTAAGTCAATGGGGACGGATCCGTTTACATTGACACAAATATGGTGCAATTGTAAACGGATCCGTCCCCCATTGACAAGTCAGGACAGATCCGTTGAACTTACACTTAGACCTCATTCACACGACCGTTGTGTGCATCTGTGGCCGTTGTGCCGTTTTCAGGTTTTTTTTGAGGACCCATTGACTTTCAATGGGTCCGTGGAAAAATCGGAAAATGCACAGTTTTGCAGCCACATCCGTGATCCGTGTTTCCTGTCCGTCAAAAAAATATGACCTGTCCTATTTTTTTGCCGGACAACGGTTCACGGACCCATTCAAGTCAATGGGTCAGTGAAAGAGCACGGATGCACACAAGATTGGCATCCGCGTCCGTGATCCGTGGCCGTAGGTTACTTTCATACAGATGGATCCAAAGATCCGTCTGCATAAAAGCTTTTTCAGAGATGAGTTTTCACTTCGTGAAAACTCATATCCGACAGTATATTCTAACACAGAGGCGTTCCCATAGTGATGGGGACGCTTCTAGTTAGAATATACCACGAACTGTGTACATGACTGCTGCCTGGCAGCACCCGATCTCTTACAGGGGGCTGTGATCCGCACAATTAACCCCTCAGGTGCTGCACCTGAGGGGTTAATTGTGCATATCATAGCCCCCTATAAGAGATCAGGGGCTGCCAGGCAGCAGGGGGCAGACCCCCCTCCCTCCCCAGTTTTAATTTCATTGGTGGCCAGTGCGGCCCCCCCCGGCCCCCCCTCCCTCTATTGTAATATCATTGGTGGCCAGTGTGCGGCCTCCCCCGGCCCCCCCCTCCCTCCCTTTATTGTATTATCATTGGTGGCCAGTGTGCGGCCTCCCTCGCCCCCCCCCCTCCCTCCCTCTATTGTATTCTCATTGGTGGCCAGTGTGCGGTGTGCAGTTGTGAAAGTAGCCTAAGTCATTTCACTAATTTGTCTGATACATTGTTGGGTTACATATCCCAAATTTTTGGCTGTGATATACCCCTGCAGGGAAATACATTTCACAAATTTGTTTGTTACATTGTCGGGTACAATTCACCAATTTTTGGCTGTGATATACCCCTGCTCTACCTAGTAGACAGGGAAATACATTTAACTAATTTGTCTGTTACATTGTTGGGTGAAATTGACAAATTTTTGGCTGTGATATACCCCTGCTCTAACTAGTGGAAAGGGAAATACATTTCACTAATTTGTCTGTTACATTGTCGGGTGAAATTCCCAAATTTTTGGCTGTGATATACCCTTGCTCTACGTAGTGGAAAGGGAAATACATTTCACAAATTTGTCTATTACATTGTTGGGTGACATTCAGCAATTTTTGGCTGTGATATACCGCTGCTCTACCTAGTGGACAAGGAAATACATTTCACTAATTTGTCTGTTACATTGTTGGGTGACAAATGCTCATCTTTTGCGCTAGAAAGTACATTTGCGGCCTACACTGCATTTAGGACAGTCCGAATGTTGAGGCCAGAACAAGTACATACTATAGTAGATTGGGGGGCTGACTGTGACCACAGTTCCTTCGCATTGTCTCCCACCCAGTCCCCTGCTAAAAGATCAGAGTTGGCACCTACAGCCCATGGCCATCTGTCTTTTAACTCACCCCCTTGCAAATCAGGCAAGCAATCTGAGCCCCAAGTCATGCAGCAGTCTGTTATGCTTTGTGATGACTCTGCTGGCAGGGTTTCCGTGGGCCATCCACATAGCCCTGCACCAGAAGTGGAAGAGATTGAGTGCACTGATGCCCAATCACTTATGTTTATGGTTGAGGACATTGGAAGACCACCGCAGCAAGTCTCTGATGACAAAACACAGGTGCCAACTGCCGCGGCTTTTCATAAAGAGTGGGTGGAAGATGATGTGGAGGATGAAGAGATACTAGACCCCACATGGAATCAAGGTCATGAGAGTGACCTGTCTAGTTCGGAAGAAGAGGCGGTGGTCGCATAGAGGCACCAGCACAGCAAAGAAGGGAGCAGGGTGCAAAAGCGTCTGTTACATTCTTGGGTGACATTTTACAATTTTTGCCGTGAATAAACCCCTGCTCTGCATAGGCGACAGGGACCTAAATTTAAAAAAATCGTCTTTTAGATTGGCAGGTGACATTTTACCAATTTTGCCGTATATAAACCCCTGCTCTGCATAGGTGACAGGGACCTAATTTTTGTAAAATCGTGTGTTCAATTGGTGGGTGACATATACACAGTTTTGCCGTGAATAAACCCCTGCTCTGCATAGGTGACAGGGACTTACATTTCAAAAATTCATCTTTAATTGACGCTTCCCCCTCTTTTCATTCGATCCTTTCGCTTTAATAACTTGTCCCACATTTCCGCTCGATCACATTTCAGCCATTGACCTCCCTTGGATGTGGTATCCCTTTCTCACGCTCCCTCTCCGGCGTGGAACCCTGATTCGCCACTAACCGTGATCAACATGGTAGGCGCAGAAAGTTGATAGAGAAGATATCCAATTGGATAGTGGACGTCACGGGGACGTGCGATCAGGCAGAAGTTATCGAGAGTCTACAAAGCGGCAGCAGGGCCTCTCCTGTCTAACATTTCCAAATCCAAAATACCCCAGTGACATTTCCTGTAATTTTTTATTAATCATTCCAATAACAGGGCATCTTAAGAGTCCTGTATTGTTATTTATCGTCACTACGTCCCCTAGTCGAGAGTGGGTAATTGCTGCGCGCTGCCTCCTTTACTTGGCGGCTTCGGCTTCAATAATTTGTCCCACATTTCCACTCGATCACATTTAATTTTATTTATTGAACTCTCTTGGATGTGCTATCCCTTTCTCGGGCTCCCTCTCTGGCCTGGAACCCTGATTCCCTGCTACCCGTGATCACCATGGTAGGCGCAGAAAAGAACATCAATAGTTGATAGAGAAGATATCCAATTGAATCTTGGACGTCACGGGGACGTGCAACATGTTGAGCAGTATGTGTGCACACGCCTTTACCTACTGACTGATGGGTCTGCCCCTTTCAACTTCTGGGTCTCCAAATTGGGCACTGGCCTGAGCTTGCCCCTTACGCCTTGGAGGTGCTGGCCTGCCCTGCAGCCAGTGTATTGTCTGAACATTTGTTTAGCACGGCTGGAGGGGGTTATCACAGGTTATATTTCCCAAAGTTTTGGGGTCTACCCAAATAAAAAATAAAACTGTGTTGGCTACCTCCTCCACCTCCTTCTCAACCTCCTACTCCATATGGACCTCCTCCTCCTAGATCAAGATTATTAATTTTCATTTTTACGTATTTTGTTATTTGAAGTCATTTCCCTATCCACATTTGTTTGCAGAGTTCTTGCCATGCTCTTAACCACATTTTGCTGCCATTTGCAGCCCTCTAGCCCTTTCCATGACTTTTTTAGAGCCATTTTATTGCTCAAAATTTCGGGTCCCCATTGACTTCGGATTCCGAACCCACACTTTTTTGTGAAGTTCGTCCGAACCCGTCGAACCCGAACATCCAGGTTTCCGCTCAACTCTAAATGCGCATTGATGGTTACGTTACCAGTCTGTTGACCCTGGATCTGTTTGAGAAGAGCAGAGATGTATCACAGCTGTCCTTAGTAATCAAACTGTATCAGCGTCCCACGTGGTGCAGGAACTGCTGGTTCTTGCAGTTCTCGTATATAGGTTTGGTTGCTCGAGATAGCGGAGCGCTCCTGGTCCTGATATAAAGTGTAGGTAGATGTTCGATTCAATAACTTGATGATGGCAGATACGATATTGCTGGCTATACCGTCTCTTTGCAATTACCAAACGCGTTTTGGAGCTGGCTGATTCTTCATCAGTGGTGGTCAGTATGCCATTTTTGTCTCCTTTTAAAGGGGAAACATTAATTGAAAAGGGGTGTGTGTCACATCGGTGAATGAGAATACTTGGAGTGGAATTTGACAACTTTGTTTCAATATAATAGTAGCAACCTCATAGCGGTTATCTCGTAACACGTTCAGGGTGTTATATTCTATAGATATATAATAGTACCTAGTCACAAAATTATCCAAAGACATGCTCCATAATGAATAATTGATAATGCTCGCAAACTCTATGGTGGATGCATATGCCAATAGTATATTTATACTTGAATTATTCAGCAGTATAGATCAAGTGTAAAAAAAAGCAAATGCGTTTTCTGTGCCTTTTTCAAGTGTTAATGGTGAATAGGAATGCATATTATAAGTAAATCAACTCTAATATTAGAACATAAATATGTAGTCCAAATAAAATGTAGATAGTATCTATTTAGTTAGTAACTAATGGTTTATGATGGGTTTTATTTCTCTTTTTTCTCATTTTATTTTCTATTTGGGAAATAAAATAATTTAATCTTCTTCTGTTATTTCTACTATTTGTTTTTGAATGTGGATGAAGAAATAGATGAAAGGTGTGTGTGTGTGTGTGTGTGTGTGGGGGGAAGAAGTAATCAGGGAGGGGAGATCGAGATGCTGGTAGAACAGCCGGACCCCTAATCTACAGGAAACCAAACAATTCCATCTCCATGTGTCAAATAAAAAAAAAAATCTAGATTCTGCCCTGGACATGTTAGCCACATGGTGACCTCCTCTCCACGGTTTCCTGATCCTCTCAAGAGCCGCAAATGTAAGTATTGTGGGATCTTTGTTATGAAATTCCTTGAAATGTTGAGAGATGAAATTATTCTCAGATCCGTTTTTAATAAACATCTCTGCTCTTCGCAATCAGATACCGGGTCAACAGACTGGTAAAGTAACTATCAATCGTCATTACTATTGGTACCAGTTGGGAAGCAGTAATCAATAGTGATGGATGTAACACAAATATTTTGACAGCACTCCTTAAATGATGATGATTTGTGGTTTTATTTCACTTTATATTATTTCAGCCGGAGTTAGTGGTATATCAGTTGCGTGCAACGTTTCGGGCTAACATTCGCCCTTCATCAGGCTGACAAGACATAATATACATAAAAAAGTTCATATGGCGGAAATACATCATAAATGCATAATACATGATTATATAATTGTGAACAAATTCATGATACATGATTATGCAATTTGTGAAGAAGGCATGATTATAAAGTTAAAAATATATCGATCCATACAACAATATGACATGATTGGTAAGATAAGTTCTCAAGGGTAGGGAGGGGGGGTTTAACCCCACAAATCATAGTGTGTCATCAAGTACATGCATAAATAGTTGAAAGGCTATATAGCATTGAATAAGACTAGGTCAAACTGCGTCCAATCAAGGTCTGCAAATGCTACATCTGTACAGAGTACTGACTGAATCCAGAGAACATGGGACATTAAATGAGCCCTGGGTGCAATACCATGCAAAGTGAAGTATATCTCTGTTGTAGGATCCGGCCATAGGACAAGGGAGATGGCGGGGGAGTCAGGACGTGCCTGTGGCAGAAAAAGCTGCCACAAGCCTGCTCTAAGTACCACGCCACCTTATTCTAGACAGGCTGAAATTGCATGAAGAAACAAATGAAGAAACAAAGTGAAAAGAAAGAGTCTCCTGGGAGTGCATGTTCATACTTCTGGTAAAAACTCATCCAAAAGTATGGGGAGAGAACCAAAGGGGGAGACCAAGGGCAACCACTATATGAAACAGCAATCAAACTGATGCAAAGAATATATATATCAATAGGGGTAGATAACTCACCACTCTGAGGACCACAGTGTGCATACAGCCGGCGCTTATTGGAGTATAGGAAGCGCCATGTTTAAATAGTGGCCAGCAGTGTTTCATTGGTGGTTCAGGAACACCTGACCTCCTCGGTGGGCGGATACTCTATCCAGACCGAGGCCTGGGACGCAGTTAGCCGGCACGTCACTTCCGGTCATAAGATCTGACGCGACCGGAAGTGACGCACGTGTCATGTGACCGGAGGTGGCGTGTGCGTCATAGGACACCAGTCACATGATCGCGTTCCAGGGAAAGAGATGGGCAGCACCGTGGATGTCTGGGGGCGGGGATACTAGCGCAATACGTAATAGTGCAAGGCACTCAAATGTTGGCCGGTGGGCGTGTCATTATGTATATTTGTGTGCGGCTTTGTATAGGCAAAGAAAGCTATGAGGAAGAGGCAAAGCAGGGGGTTGTCCCTGTATGGTGCATGCACATCTCCCCAGGCATTCCGGGGCGGCCATCTTACAAGAGGGAACGTTCTGAGCATCAGAAAAAACAAATAATGGTAACATGTGTAATAAAAGAAATTGCAGAAAAACATTGGCCAGGGGCCATTATATGTATATATAGCCCTAGAATTCCATATTAAAGGGATTCTGTCATGACATTTGAGGCCTATTGTCACTACCAGAGCTTTGGGACGTTCTCACAGCTCTGTTTCTCCACCCCTGTGATGATGTCACTACTAGAGCTGGGAGGAGTTTTCTGTTTCCTTCCTCCCAGCTGTTTCTCCTCCGTTTGATTTTCCTGCCTTTATATTCCCCCTCCTCCTATTGTAGGTGTGGATTATATTTTTCATTTGGGTTGTAGCTCTTGCTTGAGTATGTTCCCTTGTATGCTATCCTTTCACTGGACCTGTGTTCTGCTGCAGCAAGTACTCCGGATATTGCCAGCCTGTCTTTGGATCCGTCTTCACTGTGGCTGCAGCCCTTCAGCTAAGTGTGCAGACATTGCTGTGTATCTGTGTGTTTTCTGACTGGATCCGAGGCGACCACGGTTCCCTCCATATACTGAGCAGGGCACCGGTGGCCGTGCCCCTTCCACTATTGTAGGGGTTACAGTGGCCATCAGTCTTAGGTAGGCGGGCATGCCTCCTTCCACCATTTGGATCCGGGCATGGGCTTAGCAGCATAGAGAGAGCTTTTGAGGGTCGGACAGGGGTCACCCTTTATCCTCCCTAGTTTGGGTCCGGTCAGTAGCTCTATTTTCTGTGCATGCTCTTGTTGCTCACACACAGCCGTGACACCTATAACCTAAACATATGGCCAGGTCCCTATTAATAACCTGAATCCGAAACTGTCCTTATTAAATGTGCCTGTGGCTCTATTAGCACATAAAACAGGTTTTTATAACCTGTCATTCACCTACCTAAGATGTCCATGGGGACGTCGCTTCATACAGGGTGCCCGGCTGCAGCCATCTCTGTCTGGTGCCCAGCGCCGCCTTTCCACTAGAAATCGCCGCCCTCCCTTTCTATAGAACCGCCTTCCTTCCAGTGCAGTATCTGCACTGAACCTGGGACTTGGCTTCGTTCCAACAAATTTTACTAACCCATACTTACTGGACAAAGAAATGTCTCGCTTCTTTCACGCTATCAGACTAAGGGCCTACTTGGACATCGAGAAACCACCCTGGATGAATGAACAACTACCACTCTCCTCACCATTTCAAGTACGAACCAAATCTCCAAGAAAGGTGAGATTGAATCTGTCTAGGGGTCAGAAATGCACTTTAAAGGAGCTTGCTAGTGATAGGAACATAGTTATTAAGCCAGCCGATAAAGGCTCGGGGGTAGCAATTATGGACCGTTCAAAGTACAAAGACGAAATCCTAGGACAACTGAGGGAACATGGTACTTACCTACCTTTGGACCAGGACCCAACTAGAGAGTTCTTAACAGAACTATCTGGGATCGTGGGAAATGCCCATAAAAATGGTATCCTGACGAACAAAATGGTTAATCACCTGATCCCTCAGCACCCTCGCATCCCCATAATCTATACGTTGCCAAAGGTCCATAAAAATAAGGAAAATCCCCCCGGGAGACCCATTCTATCCGGGTGTGACTCTATGTTCCAGGCGGAAGCCAAGATGCTGGACAACCTACTTAGACCCTATGCCTTGAGTGGTAGGTCATACATCCAGGATACTACGGATTTCTTGAATAAAATCCATAAGGTTCCACTGGGGGACAATGCCCCATTCCTAGTAACCATGGATGTAACAAGTCTATACACCAACATCCCCACAGATGCAGGAATCGAATGCGTTAAGGCCGCTTTGCAGAAATTCATACTGTCCCTGTTGTCATTTGTCCTCAAACGCAACTATTTTCTATTCAAGGACCAATTTTATCTACAGACATCCGGGACAGCGATGGGGTGTAACGTTGCACCTACGTTTGCCGTCATCTATATGAACTCCTTTGAAGAAAAGGTCGTATATCCCCATGCAACGTTCAACGAGTATGCCTACTGTTGGGTTCGATATATCAGGACATCAACTCCAGCGTTTCCTCCATCTCTCTCTCTCTCTGAGCTCCAGTCGGTCCGAAATCTCCTTCCTAGATGTCTGTCTTAAGGTAAGAGATAAAACTATCATCACAGACCTTTACACCAAACCGACAGATAGAAACAGTTTACTTAGGGTCAACAGCTTCCACCCCCCAGGTTTAATCCGATCGTTACCCCGATCGTAGTTGATGAGGGTTAAACGTATCGTCTCGGATTCATCTATGATAGACCTAAGGCTAAAAGAGATGTCATCTAAATTCATTGCGAGGGGTTTTCCGGCCCATATTTTACATTCACATACTCATAAAGTATCTGATATTCCTAGGGGTAACCTCTTGACACCTAAAGTACGTACCGAAACACCAACTCAAAAACGGATCCCGTGCGTGACCACATTTTCACATCAGAGCATGGAGGTTAAAAGAATCGTAAATAAAAGCTGGCATATCCTTACCAATAATTTCCCAAACATCTTCAAGGATATGCCCCTAATGTCCTATAAAAGGGCTAAGAACATCAGGGACCTACTAGTTAAATCGGATCTTGGGAGCAGTAAGGGCTCCCACATCCAGACCACCATTCTAGGTTCTCCCATCAATGGTACTTACCCGTGCCTCTCATGTGCCCAATGTAGCAGTGTAACCAAGGGCCCTACCTTTACCCATCCCACGTCAGGTAGAACATATAATATCCAGGGCCACTTCTCTTGCCAGACCAACTTTGTCATCTATCTCATAAAATGCCCCTGTGGCCTTGGCTACATTGGCCAGACTATTCAAAAAATTAAAGAACGTATCTGCCAACACAAGTCTAATATCCGCACTAAAATGACGGACGCCCCATTAGTTGAACACTTTATTGAACATAAACACGCCATCAGCCAATTACGGTTTCAGGTAATTGACTGGATTCCTCCTCTAAGAAGAGGCAGGGATCGCCAGGCGGTGCTACGGGAGAGAGAGATGTCTTGGATCCGTTGGTTGTGCACCCTACAACCAATTGGGTTGAATAAGGATTACCTTTAGGTTAATTACTAAACATGTCTCTCTATGTACCTCATATGAAACTGACATTTGTTCTATACATTTCTCTTGCAGGACCAGAATTGTCCAGTAGCGGGTGGTGACATCCGTCAAGCACACTTTACGGTCCCGATTTTCTTCTTGCTAAGCGTCAAAAATTCAAGATCACCTGGGATCTCTGTAGAAGATTTCTGTAGAAGATTCTACATACATTTGGTATTATAATGTTCCAGTTTCGTCTCTATCCCACTATGTACATAGGCGACCCCTGTTATTCCTCCCCTAGGATTACATTCAATGATTGATGGGTTCTGCCCTATATTATATAACTCCACGGTCATTTGATCACGTCTTTTTGGATGCCGCTGGAGTTATATAGCCCGACATATGCTTCCTAAATATGGAATATATACATATATGGCTATATATACATATAATGGCCCCTGGCCAATGTTTTTCAGCGATTTCTATTATTACACATGTTACCATTATTTGTTTTTTCTGATGCTCAGAACATTCCCTCTTGTAAAATGGCCGCCCCGGAATGCCTGGGGAGATGTGCATGCGCCATACAGGGACAACTCCCTGCTTTGCCTCTTTCTCATAGCTTTCTTTGCCTATACAAAGCCGCACACAAATATACATAATGACACGCCCACCGGCCTACATTTGAGTACCTTGCACTATTACGTATTGCGCTAGTATCCCCACCCCCAGAGATCCACGGTGCTGCCCATCTCTTTCCCTGGAATTGGTGTCCCATGACGCACGCGCCACCTCCGGTCACATGACGCGCGCGTCACTTCCGGTCGCGTCAGATCTTATGACCGGAAGTGACGTGCCGGCTAACTGCGTCCCAGGCCTCGGTCTGGACAGAGTATCCGCCCACCGAGGAGGTCAGGCGCCCCTCAAACACCAATGAAACACTGCTGGCCACTATTTAAACATGGCGCTTCCTATACTCCAATAAGCGCCGGCTGTATGCACACTGTGATCCTCAGAGTGGTGAGTTATCTACCCCTATTGATATATATATTCTTTGCATCAGTTTGATTGCTCTTTCATATAGTGGTTACCCTTGGTCTCCCCCTTTGGTTTCCTCCCCATACTTTTGGATGAGTTTTTACCAGAAGTATGAACATGCACTCCCAGGAGACTCTTTCTTTTCACTTTGTTTCTTCATTTGTTTCTTCATGTGATTTCAGCCTGTCTAGTATAAGGTGGCGTGGTACTTAGAGCAGGCTTGTGGCAGCTTTTTCTGCCACAGGCACGTCCTGACTCCCCCGCCATCTCCCTTGTCCTATGGCCGGATCCTACAACAGAGATATACTTCACTTTGCATGGTATTGCACCCAGGGCTCATTTAATGTCCCATGTTCTCTGGATTCAGTCAGTACTCTGTACAGATGTAGCATTTGCAGACCTTGATTGGACGCAGTTTGACCTATTCTTATTCAATGCTATATAGCCTTTCAACTATTTATGCATGTACTTGATGACACACTATGATTTGTGGGGTTAAACCCCCCCCCCCCTACCCTTGAGAACTTATCTTACCAATCATGTCATATTGTTGTATGGATCGATATATTTTTAACTTTATAATCATGCCTTCTTCACAAATTGCATAATCATGTATCATGAATTTGTTCACAATTATATAATCATGAATTATGTATTTATGATGTATTTCCGCCATATGAACTTTTTTCTGTATGTTATGTCTTGTCAGCCTGATGAAGGGCGAATGTTAGCCCGAAACGTTGCACGCAACTGATATACCACTAACTCCGGCTGAAATAATATGAAGTGAAATAAAACCACTAATTATTATCATTAAAGGAGTGCTATCTAAATATTTGTGTGATATCTACAGTTCTTGAGGTGGAGCTACAGAACACAACCCGGACGTGCACCCACCCTTGCCTTTTATTGAAAAGAGTGCTGTGGCCTATTTAGTTGTAAACAATAGTGATGGATGAACATCTGCTGGGACGGTTCGCGAACGCAATCACGCGAACGCGATCAAATGTTTGCGAACCGCAAGTTTGCGGCGGGTCCCATTCATTTTAATGGCAGGCGAAGAAATAATTACTAGAAGTGCACAAATAGTCCCACAACATAGACAGTGACATACCAGATGTATTATTTGAATTTGCGATCTCCATTCATTATTTTTTTCAATGCGAAATATCGGCAATATAATTTTTACGTACGCGGATGCTCAAATGCACTATACAGTACCCAATTGCACTATAAAGAAAGTATATTGGTATATAACACCCCGCTTCAATCAGATTTTGGGGGATCGACTGGTATATCACACCAGTAGAAATTATTTGTTCCAATAACGCTTGTCCCTCTATATACCTGCAGTATCGCAGCAGAACCGCACACAACTGCCGCACAATACAAATGCACTATAATATACTTTCTAACATAGAAAGTATATTATAACATTGTACACGGAAGGCAATCCATTAGAATATACAGTACAGACCAAAAGTTTGGACATACCTTCTCATTCAAAGAGTTTTCTTTATTTTCATGACTATGAAAATTGTAGATTCACACTGAAGGCATCAAAACTATGAATTAACACATGTGGAATTATATACATAACAAACAAGTGTGAAACAACTGAAAATATGTCATCTTCTAGGTTCTTCAAAGTAGCCTCCTTTTGCTTTGATTACTGCTTTGCACACTCTTGGCATTCTCTTGATGAGCTTCAAGAGGTAGTCCCCTGAAATGGTTTTCACTTCACAGGTGTGCCCTGTCAGGTTTAATAAGTGGGATTTCTTGCCTTATAAATGGGGTTGGGACCATCAGTTGCATTGAGGAGAAGTCAGGTGGATACACAGCTGATAGTCCTACTGAATAGACTGTTAGCTGCTTTTTTCTTGCCATAATATAAATTCTAACAGTCTATTCAGTAGGACTATCAGCTGTGTATCCACCTGACTTCTCCTCAATGCAACTGATGGTCCCAACCCCATTTATAAGGCAAGAAATCCCACTTATTAAACCTGACAGGGCACACCTGTGAAGTGAAAACCATTTCAGGGGACTACCTCTTGAAGCTCATCAAGAGAATGCCAAGAGTGTGCAAAGCAGTAATCAAAGCAAAAGGTGGCTACTTTGAAGAACCTAGAAGATGACATATTTTCAGTTGTTTCACACTTGTTTGTTATGTATATAATTCCACATGTGTTAATTCATAGTTTTGATGCCTTCATAGTCATGAAAATAAAGAAAACTCTTTGAATGAGAAGGTGTGTCCAAACTTTCGGTCTGTACTGTACATAAAGATAAAACGCAACCTTTAAAAATATTACTATGACGGTCCATTCACACGTCCGTAAGTGTTTTGCGGATCCGCAAAACACAGACACCGGCAATGTGCATTCCTCAATTTGCGGACCGCACATCGCCGGAACTATAATAGAAAAGGCTTAATCTTGTCTGCAATTGCGGACAAGAATAGGACATGTTATTTTATTTTGCGGAAACTGAAGAACGGATGCGGAAGGGCGGATCCGCAAATGCGGATGCGGATCAGCAAATGCGGTTGCGGACAGCACATTCCAGCCCAATTGAAAATGAATGGGACTGCACCTGTTCCGCAAAATTGCAGAACGTATGCGGACCCATTTTGCGGACGTGTGAATGGAAAAGATATCCCTCAAAATGAAAATAAATTAAATTATTAAAGTTAAGCAAAAAGCATAGATGTGATAGGCAATAACAAGTGCTCGGCAGCCCTAAATCAGGTGCTCGGCGGCACCAAATCAGAAACCATATGTCCTACCACAATCCGGGGGGTTCCAGTGCACATCCATAAATCCTGAAGGGAAAGCAAAATCATCTATCCCTGGGCTAGATGATGATGTGGTATTGAAGGACAGGGTGGGCAAAGAACTGTCCCTGATATTACCCTACAGGGGGGTGCTATTCTGGCCCTGATAGCCTAACCACAGACCACCCGCCCTGATAAGAGCGACCCCATCTGGAACCTTACCCTATATAAAATGGCCCTAGTAAGCCCCTAGGCCCTAGGCCCCTGACTTCCAGGTGATCACTATATAGATCTATGTGTTTTTGACTCATTATAAAAGTATATTATAAGTATATCGCACCCCTCTGTGTATCACACCTAACGATAGCACACCTATACCAGTCCTTAAAATGACTTTTGTGGCCCTATTAGCTAGCGTTTGGTGTCCATAACAGCCTGTCCCTGCTCCACACAGCAACCTATCCCTACACTGGCAAAACACTGAATGTAAAATGGCAGCCAGATCAGGTTTATTTATAAGGTGTGGGGTATGTCCATGTGCTGAAACGTCTCAATTGGCTGTCCTGTACCACCTGATGGATGTGTCATGGGTCAAAGTTCTTCACAATGTAAAAGAATATGGCGGGCGCAAATATCTCCATATGTTCGGGGAATCGCGAACACGCAAAGTGTGCCGCGCAACGACCGCCGGGCGAACCGCAAGGCAGACAAGATGTTTTGTCCAGTGTCCCGAATGCAGGGCCGGCAGGGGCCCCCGGCCCGCGGCGCCGCCTCCTAGCTAATTTATTCACTTTACTTGCCTCTGTGTAATGTCGCACAGGCGCACTGCAGGGGCATCGTTGAGCCTCTGCCAGTGCGCCTGTGCGAGATTAAGGCACTTCTCTGCAATTACACAGAGGCAAGTGAAGTGAATAAATTTGGCTAGGAGGCGGCACTGGGCAGGGAGGGGATCTGTGGATGACACTTAGGGGGATCTGTGGATGGCATTTATGGGGATCTGTGGTGGATGACACTTAGGTGGATCTGTGGATGACATTTATGGGCATCAGTGGTGGATGACACTTATGGGGGATCTGTGGATGACATTTATGGGATCTGTGGATGATACTTATGGGGGATCTGTGGATGACACTTATGGTGATCTGTGGATGACACTTATGGGGGATCTGTGGATGACTCTTATGGGGGATCTGTGGATAACACTTATGGGGGATCTGTGGATGACACTTATGGGGGATCTGTGGATGACACTTATGGGGGATCTGTGGATAACACTTATGGGGGATCTGTGGATGACACTTATGGGGGATCTGTGGATGACACTTATGGGGGATCTGTGTGCAGCGTCCCACTACGTGTGTGTGAGCACTGCTTAACCACTTCAGCCCCCCTAGCTTAAACCCCCTTAATGACCAGGCCACTTTTTACACTTCTGCACTACACTACTTTCACCGTTTATTGCTCGGTCATGCAACTTACCACCCAAATGAATTTTACCTCCTTTTCTTCTCACTAATAGAGCTTTCATTTGGTGGTATTTCATTGCTGCTGACATTTTTACTTTTTTGTTATTAATCTAAATTTACCGATTTTTTTGCAAAAAAATGAAATTTTTCACTTTCAGTTGTAAAATTTTGCAAAAAAAACGACATCCATATATACATTTTTCTCTAAATTTATTGTTCTACATGTCTTTGATAAAAAAAAATGTTTGGGTAAAAAAAAAAAATGGTTTGAGTAAAAGTTATAACGTTTGCAAACTATGGTACAAAAATGTGAATTTCCGCTTTTTGAAGCAGCTCTGACTTTCTGAGCACCTGTCATGTTTCCTGAGGTTCTACAATGGCCAGACAGTACAAACACCCCACAAATGACCCCATTTCGGAAAGTAGACACCCTAAGGTATTCGCTGATGGGCATAGTGAGTTCATAGAACTTTTTATTTTTTGTCACAAGTTAGCGGAAAATGATGATTTATTTTTTCTTTATTTTTTTTCTTACAAAGTCTCATATTCCACTAACTTGTGACAAAAAATAAAAACTTCCATGAACTCACTATGCCCATCACGAAATACCTTGGGGTGTCTTCTTTCCAAAATGGGGTCACTTGTGGGGTAGTTATACTGCCCTGGAATTTTAGGGGCCCAAATGCGTGAGAAGTGGTTTGAAATCAAAATCTGTAAAAAATGGTCGGTGAAATCCGAAAGGTGCTCTTTGGAATGTGGGCCCCTTTGCCCACCTAGGCTGCAAAAAAGTGTCACACATGTGGTATTGCCGTACTCAGGAGAAGTTGGGCAATGTTTTTTGGGGTCTCATTTTACATATACCCATGCTGGGTGAGAGAAATATCTTGGCAAAATACAACTTTTCCCATTTTTTTTATACAAAGTTGGCAATTGACCAAGATATTTATCTCACCCAGCATGGGTATATGTAAAATGACACCCAAAACACATTGCCCAACTTCTCCTGAGTACGGCAATACCACATATGTGACACTTTTTTGCAGCCTAGGTGGGCAAAGGGGCCCACATTCCAAAGAGCACCTTTAGGATTTCACAGGTCATTTTTTACACATTTTGATTTCAAACTACTTACCACACATTAGGGCCCCTAGAATGCCAGGGCAGTATAACTACCCCACAAGTGACCCCATTTTGGAAAGAAGACACTCCAAGGTATTGCGTGAGGGGCATAGCGAGTTCCTAGAATTTTTTATTTTTTGTCACAAGTTAGCGGAAAATGATGATTTTTTTTTTCTTACAAAGTCTCATATTCCACTAACTTGTGACAAAAAATAAAAACTTCCATGAACTCACTATGCCCATCACGAAATACCTTGGGGTGTCTTCTTTCCAAAATGGGGTCACTTGTGGGGTAGTTATACTGCCCTGGCATTCTAGGGGCCCAAATGTGTGGTAAGTAGTTTGAAATCAAAATGTGTAAAAAAAATGACCTGTGAAATCCTAAAGGTGCTCTTTGGAATGTGGGCCCCTTTGCCCACCTAGGCTGCAAAAAAGTGTCACACATGTGGTATCGCCGTATTCAGGAGAAGTTGGGCAATGTGTTTTGGGGTGTCTTTTTACATATACTCATGCTGAGTGAGAGAAATGTCTCGGCAAAAGACAACTTTTCCCATTTTTTTATACAAAGTTGGCATTTGAGCTATTTATCTCAGATAGATATTTGAGATATTTATCTCACCCAGCATGGGTATATGTAAAATGACACCCCAAAACACATTGCCCAACTTCTCCTGAGTACGGAGATACCAGATGTGTGACACTTTTTTGCAGCCTAGATGCGCAAAGGGGCCCACATTCCTTTTATGAGGGCATTTTTAGACATTTGGATCCCAGACTTCTTCTCACGCTTTAGGGCCCCTAAAATGCCAGGGCAGTATAAATACCCCACATGTGACCCCATTTTGGAAAGAAGACACCCCAAGGTATTCAATGAGGGGCATGGCGAGTTCATATAATTTTTTTTTTTTTTGCCACAAGTTAGCGGAAATTGATTTTTTATTTTTTTTTCTCACAAAGTCTCCCTTTCCGCTAACTTGGGACAAAAATTTCAATCTTTCATGGACTCAATATGCCCCTCACGGAATACCTTGGGGTGTCTTCTTTCTGAAATGGGGTCACATGTGGGGTATTTATACTGCCCTGGCATTCTAGGGGCCCTAAAGCGTGAGAAGAAGTCTGGAATATAAATGTCTAAAAATGTTTACGCATTTGGATTCCGTGAGGGGTATGGTGAGTTCATGTGAGATTTTATTTTTTGACACAAGTTAGTGGAATATGAGACTTTGTAAGAAAAAAATATATAATTTCCGCTAACTTGGGCCAAAAAAATGTCTGAATGGAGCCTTACAGGTGATCTATGACAGGGGGGTGATCAATGACAGGGGGGTGATCAGGGAGTCTATATGGCGTGATCACCCCCCTATCATTGATCACCCCCCTGTAAGGCTCAATTCAGATGTCCGTATGTGTTTTGCGGATCCGATCCATGTATCCGTGGATCCGTAAAAAACATATGGATATCTGAATGGAGCCTTACAGGGGGGTGATCAATGACAGGGGGGTGATCAGCGAGTCTATATGGGGTGATCACCCCCCTGTCATTGATCACCCCCTTATAAGGCTCCATTCATTTGTCCGTATGTGTTTTGCGAATCCGATCCATGTATCCGTGGATCCGTAAAAAACATACGGACATCTGAATGCAGCTTTACAGGGGGGTGATCAATGACAGGGGGGTGATCAATGACAGGGGGGGTGATCAGGGAGTCTATATGGGGTGATCAGCGGTGATCAGGGGTTAATAAGTGACAGGGGGGGTGTAGTGTAGTGGTTTTTGGTGCTACTTATTACTGAGCTGCCTGTGTCCTCTTGTGGTCGATCCAAACAAAAGGGACCACCAGAGGACCAGGTAGCAGGTATATTACCGCTGGCAGGCTGGAGATCCACTCGCTTACCTTCCGATCCTGTGAACGCGCGCGCCTGTGTGCGCGCATTCACAGGAAATCTCGCGTCTCGCGAGATGGCGCGTATATGCGTGACTGCGCAGGGCTGCCGCCTTCGGAACGCGATCCTGTGTTAGGCGGTCCGGAGGCGCTTAAAAGCACTTTTTAATCTAAAAACTGTATTATGCTGTATTATGTGACTTTGTAATAATTTATCTTTATACCTAGGTCAGGCCTAGTTAGTCAGTGTGGAGTTCAGTGATGATTAAGTCTGCTGAGAGTGGGAGAGTGCAGATCTAGCACTTCTGCTCTGATGAAAGTTTAGTCCAGAAAGGGACAACAGAAAAGACTTATACATCCAAAGGATAAAAGTCACAAATCCGGCATCCAGGACCTTTGGGATATTCAGGTGAAGGATACCATAGCCTCCGGCAACCTCACCAAATTACACTGATACAGAAAATATCCAACTAAGCTCAAATCAAGCCTAAGAAAGCCTAGAAACAGTGGACTTGCAGATTATATCTCATACCAACAAGAGACTGTATTTTGTACTGCTACCAACCAAAGTCATCAACAGTAAAAGTTGTGAGTTGCAGACATCCCAACCTGCAAAAACTCATTTCAGGGAGATTTTCTTTCACTAACTTTTTATTACATTTTCCAGACATATGCAGTATCTGCACACTTTGCTCTATGGTGTGGAGGACTAGGCTCATTACCCTGCCCCAAATTATCATATTTCTGTATATGATTAAAGGGATTCTGTCACCACCTATAAGCCCTGTGAGCTAAACATCTGCTCATGTCCAGGGTAGCATTCTGATTTCTAAGGTGGCCTTATAAAAGCTATTTGTGGCTTTATTCTGTGGAAAAACAGGTTTTACTAACCTGTCAATCATTGAATTAAGGTGCCCAAGCAAGGGAGGTCTGTGGATGCATGGTGCCCGGCCGCACGCATCGCAGTTCGTGCCCAGCGCCGCCTTCTACTCCTCAGTGCCGCCTCTCCCTCCCCCTCCTCCTGCTTTGAGACCCCGCGCGTGCGCACAGGCTCAGCCTGATGCGCCGTTGCGGACTGCTGGCATCGGCTTCTTCTTGCACTGTGCGCACGCGCCGAGAAGGGGTCACTGCTACAGGTTGCCGGAAAGGTTTACTGCGAGTCAACTAGAGATGGGAAGTTCGGATCTTTCACATGAGTCGGTTCATGAATCAAATCTTCTGTTCATTCGCTGAGCTGACTAGAAGCAAGTGAACCGAAGCTTAGGTTGCGCATGCACATGCGCGGATGCTTCGATTCACTTGCTGACTCGGCTCTTGGTCTGAGTCAGGAAGTTTATTCTTTAAAACCCTGTGTGTAATTATCTACCCCACTGTAGGAAAATAACAAGCATCCGGGGGGGGGGGGGGGGGGGGTGAATTTAACACTGGGGTAAATAATATAATTAAAATAGAGGGTTAAATGTGTAAATGTATTTAAAAAAAATACATCTCTCTCAATAGTTCTATAGCTACTGAATGAGACAGAAGAAGGGATGCCTTTAACATATACAGTACAGACCAAAAGTTTGGACACACCTTCTCATTCAAAGAGTTTTCTTTATTTTCATGACTATGAAAATTGTAGATTCACACTGAAGGCATCAAAACTATGAATTAACACATGTGGAATTATATACATAACAAACAAGTGTGAAACAACTGAAAATATGTCATATTCTAGGTTCTTCAAAGTAGACACCTTTTGCTTTGATTACTGCTTTGCACACTCTTGGCATTCTCTTGATGAGCTTCAAGAGGTAGTCCCCTGAAATGGTTTTCACTTCACAGGTGTGCCCTGTCAGGTTTAATAAGTGGGATTTCTTGCCTTATAAATGGGGTTGGGACCATCAGTTGCGTTGAGGAGAAGTCAGGTGGATACACAGCTGATAGCCCTACTGAATAGACTGTTAGAATTGGTATTATGGCAAGAAAAAAGCAGCTAAGTAAAGAAAAACGAGTGGCCATCATTACTTTAAGAAATGAAGGTCAGTCAGTCAGCCGAAAAATTGGGAAAACTTTGAAAGTAAGGGCTATTTGACCATGAAGGAGAGTGATGGGGTGCTGCGCCAGATAACCTGGCCTCCACAGTCACCGGACTTGAACCCAATCGAGATGGTTTGGGGTGAGCTGGACCGCAGAGTGAAGGCAAAAGAGCCAACAAGTGCTAAGCATCTCTGGGAACTCCTTCAAGACTGTTGGAAGACCATTTCAGGGGACTACCTCTTGAAGCTCATCAAGAGAATGCCAAGAGTGTGCAAAGCAGTAATCAAAGCAAAAGGTGGCTACTTTGAAGAACCTAGAATATGACATATTTTCAGTTGTTTCAAACTTGTTTGTTATATATATAATTCCACATGTGTTAATTCATAGTCATGTGGATGACATTTATGGGGATCTGTGGATGACACATATGGGGGATCTGTGGATGACACTTTTGGGGATCTGTGGGTGGCACTGTTATGGGTGATCTGTGGGGTTGCCCAGGCGGCTAGGCCATTCAGCAGTCCCCCATTCACTGAAGGGGGGACTACTGAAAGAGGTTAATAACTACTCTGAAGGACCACCCCCCCGGTGGTGATGAGGGCGTGGCTTCATGGGGTGGGGGTGTGGCTTCCCGTGGGCTTGTGCCCCGGATCTCTTCAGACTCTAGCAACGCCCCTGCTGGACGCATTGATGCCACATACTTATTGTCTAAATCAGAAGAACAATAAGCCAGCTGGCATCCCAGCAATTGGATATACAGACAATATATGAACATTTGGCGATATAGTGCATACATATATGCTATACATGTGAAAGAGGTGTTACGTATTCATTTGATAACTATACTGTGGTTTACTCAGGAGGAATCAGTGATCTGCACATACAAAGCTTCCACAGACTCTAATGTGCTCCATGCATCATTATTACTACAACATTATATATGCAGATCACTGCTCCTCAATTTGAATAACATCCTCTATCCGAGGAAAGCTACACTATATTTGAGGAAGGTTATATACACATGTGAACAGGGTGTCACCTTCTTATTCCATCAATTGTCTTGCTAATCACAATTGTTTGGCCTGCACATTATTTATGGTTTTTAATATGCTGAATGCTTTACCTATATTTAACACTACTCATGCGAATATCGGCTTCCTATGTGAGCATTGGTTTTGAGAAAGGTTGTGGTATGATTATCAGACTAGATAATCTGTGTATCCACACACTAGCGATTAATATATTTATATTTCATTTTATTTCATCCTATTAGGTACCATTTTGTGATATTTTTGTGACATTTTTAAATAAAATCTTTTAAATTATATATGGCATATTTTCCTTGTGACTACCAAATACTTGAGTGCCCTCCATCATTCCACTTTTTGTCATTACATTTTTATTCAGCAGAAGGTGTTGCCTCTGGAGAGTGCACCATTTCTGTGCCGGTCTATGTTGGTGAGCCACTGTTACTCAACCTACTCTTTTTTTTACACTTATACACCACAAAAAAGGCTGTAGTACAAATTAACTGCACCACAGAACGGCAAATGATACATACTTTTTAGACTATTAAAACACTCCAAAAAAAATGTGTAGTACAATGTAACTGCACCGCAGAACGGTAAATAAGACGTCCTTTTTTTTACACTGTTACACCGCAAAAGGAACTGTAGAACAATTTAAATGCACCGCAGAACGGTTAATATGACTTACAGTCATGTGAAAAAATTAGGACACCCTTTGAAAGCATGTGGTTTTTTGTAACATTTTTAATAAATAGTTATTTCATCTCCGTTTCAACAATACAGAGAGATTAAAGTAATCCAACTAAACAAAGAAAACTGAAGAAAAGTCTTTTCAAGATCTTCTGTAAATGTCATTCTACAAAAATGCCTATTCTAACTGAGGAAAAAGATAGGACACCCTCACATGTATTCCCTCTTAAATTGGCTCAGATCTCACACAGGTATATCACACCAGGTGCACATAATTAGTAGATCGTTACTCTGCATGTTGAATGAGGCTTGCCCTATTTAAACCTCAGACATTTAGTTTGGTGTGCTCCTGACTGTTGAAGTGAGAGTGAGCACCATGGTGAGAGCAAAAGAGCTGTCAGAGGACTTCAGAAAAAAGATTGTAGCAGCCTATGAGTCTGGGAAGGGATTTAAAAAGATCTCAAAAGATTTTTAAATCAGCCATTCCACTGTCCGGAAGATAGTCTACAAGTGGAGGGCTTTCAAAACAACTGCCAACATGCCCAGGACTGGTCGCCCCAGCAAGTTCACCCCAAGAGCAGACCGCAAGATGCTAAAAGAGGTCTCCAAAAACCCTAAAGTGTCATCTCGAGAACTACAGCAGGCTCTGGCTACTGTTGATGTAGAAGTACATGCCTCTACAATCAGAAAGAGACTGTACAAGTTTAACTTGCATGGGAGGTGTGCAAGGAGGAAACCTTTGCTTTCCAAGAGAAACATCGAGGCCAGACTGACATTTGCCAGAGATAAAGTTGACAAAGACCAGGACTTCTGGAATAATGTTCTTTGGACAGATGAGTCCAAAATTGAATTATTTGGACACAACAGCAGAGGACATGTTTGGCGTAAACCAAACACAGCATTCCAAGAAAAGAACCTCATACCAACTGTGAAGCATGGAGGTGGAAGTGTCATGGTTTGGGGCTGCTTTGCTGCAGCAGGACCTGGTCAGCTCACCATCATAGAATCCACGATGAATTCTACTGTGTATCAGAAGGTGCTTGAAGAACATGTGAGACCATCAGTTAGAAAATTAAAGCTGAAGCGGAACTGGACCATGCAACATGACAATGACCCAAAACATACTAGTAAATCAACCAAAGATTGGCTGAAAAAGAAGAAATGGAGAGTCCTGGAATGGCCAAGTCAAAGTCCAGATTTGAATCCCATTGAGATGCTGTGGGGTGACTTGAAAAGGGCTGTACGTGCAAGAAACCCCTCAAACATCTCACAGCTGAAAAAGTTCTGCATTGAGGAGTGGGGTAAAATTTCCTCAGACCGATGTCGAAGACTGGTAGATGGCTACAAGAACCGTCTCACTGCAGTTATTTCAGCCAAAGGAGGTAACACTCGCTATTAGGGGCAAGGGTGTCCTATCTTTTTCCTCAGTTAGAATAGGCATTTTTGTAGAATGACATTTACAGAAGATCTTGAAAAGACTTTTCTTCAGTTTTCTTTGTTTAGTCGGATTACTTTAATCTCTCTGTATTGTTGAAACGGAGATGAAATAACCATTTATTAAAAATGTTACAAAAAACCACATGCTTTCAAAGGGTGTCCTAATTTTTTCACATGACTGTATGTATATTTCCTATAAATACTCCCTGCAACACGCAGTTGCACCCCAATAACAAACAAGGTTTGCTGGAATTACAGAGGTATCATCTAGTGCAAACCTAAAAGCAGCAGTATAATAGAAATTTGGATCCACAATTAGTGCAGCAAGGTATAATAGAATCGTTCCTATTACCCAGGCTGTACACTCCCCTATTGCAGCCTGTTCTCCTTTTATAGTGTTGATGATTCCTCCCTATGCTTTCCCTACACCTTGAATAATCTATTCCTGCACTTGTAAATCGTTTTTTAGCACAATAAAGTATTTTCTAACACTGTCCCTAACGCCTGCTAACGTCTCTGCACTAAGCACACTCAAAAATGGCAGTATCCAAAATGGCTGAGGGTATTTATAGAGCTGTGACATCACAGAGGCTGGATGGCTGCTGATTGGCTGCATGCATGGCATTGTGGGTGATCCCTCATTCCCAGAGTTATTTGCTACATGTCATATCACGTGCAGCAGGCATTTTAGAAAAAAATGTGATTGGTTACCAAGAAGCGTGAGAAAATTTGGATTCGGTGTGAATCTATTTTTTCCTGAAATTCAGGTCGAATTCCACTTTGTCAACTTCGATTCACTCATCTCTAATAGTAACCAATCAGAACCCCACAATTTTACTACAGAGAATCCAAACAAAGGACAGAGGGAGCCCCCTCCTTCTGTCTAACCCAATAGATGTGTGGTTGCTATTTGGGTTTAATGACCAAGTCCAGAGTCATCTGCAATCCTGTTTTTGGCTGACGGGTCTCAGCTGCATTGCACAGCACTCATTGCTCCATACATGCCTTACAGGCAAATAAAGTACAGATACAGTACATCATTTTGTGCTAAGGGGTTAAAGGGGTTGCCTAATGAAGACAAATACTTAAAGGGAACCTGTCATCAACTTTATGCTGCCCACACTAAAGGCAGAATAAAGTAGACAAGTGAGTTGATTTCAGCGGTCTGTCATTTATAAGTTATAAGTAAGTGGTTGCCGAGAACCAACATCACAATCATTGCAGACTAGGCCTGGAAAAGAGTCACGGCCACCTGAGAAGAGTCCTGGTTATTCATGAATTCCTGCTGTCCCTGCCCACCTGACTGACAGATTTCTACCTAGTTTCCTCCCTTTCTCTCTAGGAGAAAACTGCCAATCATCAGCAGATGGGCGAGAGAGCAGGAGATTAGGAATAACCAGAACTCTTCTCAAGTAGATTTGACTCTTTTCAAGGCCTGGGCTGCAATGATTAAGATGCTGGTTCTCGGCAACCACTTGCTTTTAGCTCATGAGTGACACACCGCTGAAATCAGCATTTTTGTCAATATTTAATGCTGCCCTCAGTGAGGTCAGCATAAAGTTGATGATGGTTTCCCTTTAAAAAAAGAAGTTGACCAGCCTTCTCCCCCCCTGCTGATCAGCTGTTGTCACTAGAGGACACCACTACCAGTCTCACTTTTCCCTTGCAGCAGTTGCAATTCAACCACTGTTCATGTATAGTGTGAATATTCTAATTGCACATTTTTATCGCGAATATCGGCACTTTGAGAATTCACAAAGATGTAGAATATAGTGCTATATATTCGTAATCGCGAATATTCTAGATTTATTTTTCATCAGTAACCTCTCTTCTTGCTTGTAGGCCAATGAGAAGGCTGCAATATCTTTGTCAGAGCTTAAAGGGGTATTCTCATCTTGCTACTTCATCCTCAATTGCTGCCAGCTAGCTGTTCACTTCCTGGTTTTCTGCTGCTAAGGCTGGGCGGGCTTAGGCAGCTAGAGAGAAGGCCGGCCACACCTCCTTATGACATCACACTTAGAGCTGAGTCCTGCGTGCTAGTTCATGTGACGAGTATGACTCATCAGTCTGGCAGCCTGCAGTGTCTGTGAGGCCCCTCCCCCTGCTGGGGAATCAGAGAGCCATGTGAAGTGAGCTCAGTGTACAGTAACACCTGGCTGTTCTGCAGTTTTACACACAAAATCTCAGTCTGATCTTTTACAAACCCATTCTGTGCATCAAAAACTATAATTCCATATTATACATTAGCCCAAAAGCTTGACCAACCCCCACCCCCCAGCACTGATGCAGATTTGTTTCCATTACAGCTGTACTTCAGGAGCTGTACTCCAGTTGTGTATAAACCTTACACTATGTATCTTTATAGATGCATATACAGCTCAGCTACATGTGTCTTCTCCAGTCCCCTAACATCACTTTGGCTGAATGGCTTCCTATACAGCCCTACTACATCTTTATTCTACTCCCCACTAGCACTGGGTCTGAAAAGTTACATATACAGCTCTGCAAAGAAAAAGGGGGTCAGTCAGCACATCCCAAAGCGCAGGGGCACGTTGCTATGGCTGAGAACAAGACTGTTAGACAAAACAAGCAATGCAACAGCTCACTGCAAATCAAATAAGGTACAAAATTGCATCATAATAGCAAATGCTGAACTAATAAGTTAGATACTTGGCAAATCGTTTTGTACAAAATTATTTGAGCCCGTCTGCCGAACGTCAAGGCAATCTCTAGTTAGACGGGTTCCTAACACTAAATATACCTGTTATGTGCCATAGCGGCTATCATAAAATTCAGAAAGTGTAGGTTCCACTTACAGCTCTACTACATCTGTCTGTTTATCTCTTCAACCAGCACTGTGTCAGAACAGCTGCATATTCAGCTCTGCTACATCAGTTTCTCTCTTCCACCAGCATTGATGCTGACCCGCAACATATACAGCACTGCTACATCAGTTTCTCTCTTCCACCAGCATTGATGCTTACCCGCAACATATACAGCTCTGCTACATCAGTTTCTCTCTTCCCCTAGCATTGATGCTGACCCGTAACATATACAGCTCTGCTACATCAGTTTCTCTCTTCCACCAGCATTGATGCTGACCTGCAACATATACAGCTCTGCTACATCAGTTTCTCTCTTCCCCTAGCATTGATGCTGACCCGCAACATATACAGCTCTGCTACATCAGTTTCTCTCTTCCACCAGCATTGATGCTTACCCGCAACATATACAGCTCTGCTACATCAGTTTCTCTCTTTCCCTAGCATTGATGCTGACCCGCAACATATACAGCCTGCTACATCAGTTTCTCTCTTCCACCAGCATTGATGCTGACCCAACACATATTCCCCCATCAGCCTCAAATAGCCCCAATCAGCCTCAAACTGCCTGCATCAGCCATCATCAGTCTCATACAGCCCCCATATGCCTCATACAACCCCCATATGCCTCATATTGCCCCCCATCAGCCCCCATATGCCTCAAATAGCCCCAATCAGCCTCAAATAGCCCCCAATATGCATCAAACAGCCCCAAATATGTATCAAATAGCCCCCATCAGCCTCATACAGCCCCCATATGCCTCAAATATTCCCCCATCAGCCTCAAATAGCCTCCATCAGCCCCCATCAGTCTCATACAGCCCCCATATGCCTCAAATATTCCCCCATCAGCCTCAAATAGCCCCCATCAGCCTCAAATAGCCCCCATCAGCCTCATACAGCCCCCATCAGCCCCCATATTCCTCAAATATTCCCCCATCAGCCTGAAATAGCCCACATCAGCCTGAAATAGCCCCTCAAACAGCCCCCCATATGCCTCATATAGCCCCAAAAGTGCCTCCATCTGCCCCCTCAAGTGCCTCCATCTGCCCCCTCAAGTGCCTCCATCTGCCCCCTCAAGTGCCTCCATCTGCAGTAATCGTTGGTGGATTTAGTGGGGCGAGTAGAAATGATACTTACCTATTAGGAAATAGTCTCTCCAGGTCCTCCGATGTCCGTCCGCACACTCCGCTGCCTCGCCCGAACTGTTCGGACGGCCGCGCATGCGCGGCTCTATCTCAGACGCGATGGATATTCTGCGCATGCGCGGCCGCCCGAAAGAGATAGCGACGTGCACGTTCACAGGTTCTTCAAGAGGCCGGCCGCAGGATCGCAGACAATGCAGTGCGCAGGCGCGGCCCATGGTTGCGGCAGGCGAGATGTGGCCTTATCCATGGGAAGCGCCAATAAACAACACTAAGAGAAAGAAGAAATTTTAAATAGAATGGTAGGATATTTTTAATGAAATGTATAGGAAAAAGTCTTCAGTGGGGGCAAAGGATTTAAATTAAGACTGATCGATAAGATGATAATACCCCTTTAACAAAATCCTTAGCAACCAATAGAAAAGTTGCCTACCCCTTTACTATATAAGAACATCCCCAGCAGCCATTTTATGCAGTTTTTTTTGCAGTTCTGAGAGAGAGAGCAGTGACATTGCTGTGCTCTGTGCTTTCATCTGGATCCTATTCCTTATCCAATTACATTAGTTAGTTAGCTCATATATATAATACAGATAGTTAGTGATATAGTGTAGCTGATAGGTTCCAGTGCAGGGTGATAAGGTAGTGTGATAGGAATTACTATTATCTGCTGTCCATACATACATGCTACAGATATAGTGCTGTGATGTCACAACAATACTAAGTGCATCAATCAGTAATATCTACTCAGACCTGATAAAATGTGAAGTTGCATGTATTGCGCAAAAAATATGCGCATCATTTGTGCCGATTTGCACAATTGCGAAAATAATGACTGGAGATCACGAATTCTAGAATTCACAAATTTATTGCAAATATTATGCGAAAAGTTCGCGAAAACAAATATTGCCTATGCCGCTCATCACTCTTCATGTAATGCACTTATAGAGCAGCTCTCCATTCTGGCATATAAAGGGGTCCAAAGTGGGGGATTCCCTCACATGATGGTTAAGTGTATAATAATGTTTATATCTGTACTGTTTAAATATTGAGTTGAATAACTGTAGAGTTAAATTACCTATACATTGAGGGGTAGGTTCCGACCATTCTCCTGAACTTTGGCACAATAGAGAGTTTGATCCTTTTAATTGAAATCCCACTTCACAAGTAAATTCACAAATGGATTTAAACCTGTATTCTCCATATTCATCAGAACAGTTGATGTGGCCATGTGACAAATCTTCTAGAGATGAGCACGATACAGCTATAATCAAGACAGAGAATTTTCAGTGTAAAAAAAGTCTGTTCTTTTATACATTATGCAAACAAGAATAGAACGAAGCGGCACTGCATATGTCAGGTAAATCAAGCCGGTCCTGAATGCTGGCTCAGATAACGGCACCGCAGCGAAAAACACACTCCGTTGTTGGTGCTCAGCATGAAAAGGTAGAAGCTGAATCGATTGCGACAGTGTAGGGATAACAAGAAGAATATGCAGCACTCACCGGAGTCTTCAAAAAGTGTTGCTCTTTATTAATCCTTCATACAGGACGGATGAGTGGGGTGCTGGGGCGGACGAGCTCCTGCAGATGAATGGCGGCTACGGCCGTTTCGCGCAGTGGATTGCGCTTCTTCTGGCCGCACTACTCGTCAGAGCGCAATATTGCGCCATATATACGCGGCGCCCCACAGCCGGCATCATGTGCAGCAGCTGTGCGCCGCCAGTAAGTGACGTAAAAACATACGACAGAGGGAACAAACGAAACACACGAACATATAAAATAAGCAGACAAAGGTTGAATAGGTCACGCTGGCACAGCAGCTGTTCAACATGCAAAAATCACTATTATAAGTAACAATATTATTCAATGCAGCGCTGAGAAGAGAAGGACAGGGCGTGGAGTGGTTAATCTCTTAAAGGGACCTGAGATCTATTGAAAAGAAGCTGGCTCACACCTGCAGCTAGATTGCTTGACATCCCACTCTTAAAGGAACACGGACATGTCGTTCCTATCGTTCAGTCCTGCCACGCCAGTGGCTTTGGTGAGAAGAATCCACCTTGCTTCCCTCTGCAGGAGCAGCCGGTGACGATCCCCTCCCCTAGGGATGGATCGGACCTGTTCCACTCCCGCAAAGGAAAGACAACGCGTTCGGCCACCATGCGTGGCCCTGACATGTTCAATCAGGCGGGGACATCCTCTACCTGAACGAATGGAACCCACATGCTCTCGTATTCGCTCAAAAAGTGGGCGAATCGTTTTGCCGATATAATATCTATTGCATGGACAAAACACGGCGTACACAACATAGGGCGTCCGACATGTTTTTAAAATCCCGTACTGCATGTTGAACCCCTCCTATTTGTAGCCACTTGCTACACATATTTAATGCGCAAAAGGAGCAATGCCCACATTTATGATTACCTGTAGGTTTTTTGCCGGTGAGCCACGTCTCTGCCTGAGACGTACGCAACACGCTATTCACCAATTTATCTTTAAGGGTTGCGCATTTTCTAAATGTGACTAGTGGTCGTTGACTAGAGAGGTTACTTAAGGCTGGATCCCCCTTTAGAAGATCCCAATTCTCATATATTACCCGCTTGATGATATCTGCGGCAGGACTGTACCTAAATGCAAAAGCAAAACGGGGTCGCTCAATGTTTCTGTTCTTTTCCACCAGCAATGTGTTACGGTCAAGTGCGGCAGCTTTCCGTAAGGCTGCTGAGACTATTCCCGGTGGGTAGCCCCAATCCATAAGACGGTTACTGAGCTCATCAGCTTGCCTGTGGAACCCGGCATCGGTGTAGTTAATCCTCCTCAGGTGGACAAATTGTCCGTATGGGACGGCCTTTTTCACCGATGGCGGGTGGAAGCTGGTCTGGTGAAGCAGCGAGTTAGTCGCCGTGGGCTTACGAAAGCCCGTGGTGTGTAATACACCATCTCTCACTGTAATACGCACATCCAGGAAGTCAAGCGACTCACCCCCAAAATTGAGGGTGAACCGCATGTTCATCCTGTTGTGCGCATTGAGATATTCCACAAACCTGCGACATGACTCCTCGGCGCCTGACCAGACCAGAAAAATGTCATCCACATAGCGTAGAAATAGATGCATAAACCGCAGGAAGGGGTTACCCACCGAGAATATGTAGGTCTCTTCAAATACCGCCAGGTACAGGTTTGCAAACGTGCACGACACGGGCGTGCCCATTGCAGTACCATTGGTATACATTATTCCACAATGGTAGTTTATGGGGTTATTCACACAGCAGTTTTTTGTTTTGTTTTTACTGCCAGTGAATAGCAAATGTCAAAAAAGAACATGTTTTCACTGATCAACAGCCCCCATACAATTGAAGGGGACTGTTTTTAAGAAAGGCATCCATGAAAAAAGTCTGATAAAAATGTACCATTTTGTCATTTTTAGGCCTCATGCACACGACCATTTTTTTTTTGCGGTCCGCAAAAACGGGTTCTGTTTTTCCGTCTGTGGGTCTTCCTTGATTTTTGGAGGATCCACGGACATGAAAAAAAAGTCGCTTTGGTGTCCGCCTGGCCGTGCGGAGCCAAACGGATCCGTTTGACGTTGACACAATATGGTGCAATTTCAAACGGATCCGTCCCCCATTGACTTTCAATGTAAAGTCAGGAGTTAATATACCATAGGATCGGAGTTTTCTCCAATCCGATGGTATATTTTAACTAGAAGCGACCCCATCACCATGGGAACGCCTCTATGTTAGAATATACCATCGGATTTGAGTTACATGTGAAACTCAGATCCGACAGTATATTCTAACACAGAGGCGTTCCCATAGTGATGGGGACGCTTCTAGTTAGAATATACTACTAACTGTGTACATGACTGCCCCCTGCTGCCTGGCAGCACCCGATCTTTTACAGGGGGCTGTGATCCGCACAATTAACCCCTCAGGTGCTGCACCTGAGGGGTTAATTGTGCATATCATAGCCCCCTATAAGAGATCAGGGGCTGCCAGGCAGCAGGGGGCAGACCCCCCTCCCTCCCAAGTTTTAATTTCATTGGTGGCCAGTGCAGACCCCCCCCGGCCCCCCCTCCCTCTATTGTAATATCATTGGTGGCCAGTGTGCAGCCTCCCCCGGCCCGCCCTCCCTCCCTTTATTGTATTATCATTGGTGGCCAGTGTGCGGCCCCCCCGCCCCCCCTCCCTCTATTGTAATATCATTGGTGGCCAGTGTGTGGCCTCCCCTGGCCCCCCCCTCCCTCCCTCTATTGTATTATCATTGGTGGCCAGTGTGCGGCCTCCGTCGCCCCCCCTATTGTATTATCATTGGTGGCCAGTGTGCGGCCCCCCCCCCCCCCGGCTCCCCCTCTATTGTATTAATATCATTGGTGGCCAGTGTGTGGCCTCCCCTGGCCCCCCCCTCCCTCCCTCTATTGTATTATCATTGGTGGCCAGTGTGCGGCCCCCCCCCCCCGGCTCCCCCTCTATTGTATTAATATCATTGGTGGCCAGTGTGTGGCCTCCCCTGGCCCCCCCCCCTCCCTCCCTCTATTGTATTATCATTGGTGGCCAGTGTGCGGCCTCCGTCGGCCCCCCCCTCCCTCTATTGTATTATCATTGGTGGCCAGTGTGCGGCCCCCCCCCCCCCCGGCCGGGAGCTCCTCCTACTGGTAAGTGACAGATCATTAAGCAATGCGCTGCACAGACCTGTCACTTACCAGTAGGAGGAGCTCCCGGCCGGTCACAGACATCGCAGCAGGTAAGTATGATGCTTCTAATATTGTAATATTGCTAAGTAACCATGGCAACCAGGCCTGCAGTAGCGTCCTGGTTGCCATGGTTACCGATCAGAGCCCCAGAGCGATTAAACTGGGACTCCGATCGGAATCTCCGCTGCCACAAATGATCGGGATGGGGGGGGAGAGGGGAGGCCGCACACTGGCCACCAATGATATTAATACAATAGAGGGGGAGCCGGGGGGGGGGGCCGCACACTGGCCACCAATGATAATACAATAGAGGGAGGGGGGGGCCGACGGAGGCCGCACACTGGCCACCAATGATAATACAATAGAGGGAGGGAGGGGGGGGCCAGGGGAGGCCACACACTGGCCACCAATGATATTACAATAGAGGGAGGGGGGGCGGGGGGGCCGCACACTGGCCACCAATGATAATACAATAAAGGGAGGGAGGGGGGGCCGGGGGCAGCCCCTGATCTCTTATAGGGGGCTATGATATGCACAATTAACCCCTCAGGTGCAGCACCTGAGGGGTTAATTGTGCGGATCACAGCCCCCTGTAAGAGATCGGGTGCTGCCAGGCAGCAGGGGGCAGTCATGTACACAGTTCGTAGTATATTCTAACTAGAAGCGTCCCCATCACCATGGGAACACCTCTGTGTTAGAATATACTGTCGGATATGAGTTTTCACGAAGTGAAAACTCATCTCTGAAAAAGCTTTTATGCAGACGGATCTTCGGATCCGTCTGTATGAAAGTAACCTACGGCCACGGATCACGGATGTGGATGCCAATCTTGTGTGCATCCGTGTTCTTTCACGGACCCATTGACTTGAATGGGTCCGTGAACCGTTGTCCGTCAAAAAAATAGGACAGGTCAGATTTTTTTGACGGACAGGAAACACGGATCACGGATGCGGCTGCAAAACTGTGCATTTTCCGATTTTTACACGGACCCATTGAAAGTCAATAGGTCCGCGAAAAAAAATGGAAAACGGCACAACGGCCACGGGTGCACACAACGGTCGTGTGCATGAGGCCTTAACAAACTTTTTTTTCACTGGCAAGTCCTCCTCACGGGCACTCCTCTTTCTTCCGGACCTTGCTTTATTTAGAGACATATGTCATCAGTCTTCTTGCTCTGGTCCCCTCAAATAAACTTTTTTATTTTTCCTGAGATATATACTTCCCACCTGCTTCCTTACTCTCTCTCTCTGTAACCTCATCACCTGGGTGTCTGCCTGAGCATCCTACCTTGCACATCTTTCATCACCCATCTAGGTTACTATGGCAAAAAGTCTCCTTCACATGAGACCAGGTTTAGGCATATCCCATCTGTAGTGTCATGGAGCAAGGGTGTTTTGGACTAAGGACATTTGCCCCTATTGCTACTATGCAAAGCTATCAACTCGCTACTTTATTGCACTTTGCAGGGTTAACTTGCGCTGTGATTTAGGCTGTTGTGTTATTGTGTTTGCAGTGTTATTACAATATAGCGGCAATGCACAGTGTAAAGGGTTAATGCACAGCCAGCTAATTCTGAGATATTTTATTTTTATTTCTACCTATGTAAAGTTTTGGAGGCTAAAAAAAAACAGATACACTGACCTTCTGACTGTCTGGTTTAGTTCTGTCGTTTATGTCTGAAGACTTGTGTCATGGTCATATTGGTGTTTGACCGTGACGCGGTTGCCGTGCAGACTGGTTGCCAGGCAACGTGTAGGTTGTAGTTTGCACGTGAACTTCCCCTTTAAGGTGTGCCTCCCTGCAATTGTCCATACGCCACTATGTGTGTCCTGGATACCTGTATGGTTGTTGTATGTGCTGTGTCCTTAATGGGTGTGGACATCAGCACTTATGCAGGGGTTCCAGTCGGTGTGCCTGTGGCAGGTAAGTGTGTTGCATTCGTTGCTTACCTGCCAATTCCATATGCTGTATATGGTCTCCTTTCTTTGCAGCTTGGCCAGTGGAGACTCCTGTTCGTCTGTGTTTTGGAGGAACAGGTCGTCTTTACCCTGCTCTTAGTCCAGGGATTTCCTGAGGGTTAGTAGGTCCCCGAGGTTCCGGCATATGAGCCCTCCTACCATCTGGGTTGGCTCATACGGTTAGGAGTCAGGGCCAGAATTAGGGACACTGTAGGAGGCTCCCTTATTCCTCCTCCTGGCCTTGTTGCTTCCAAGTTGCCTCCTCATTGTACGGTGGGGAGTTTCCCCCACTCCCCACCGTGACAACTTGGAAAAACTGCTTATTAATTCCCGTAGACTTGCACTGAAGCTGTATTCAAGTCTATTCAAGTCAGCTGGAAACTGTATATACAGAGAGCAGTCAGAGCCCATAGTTGTCTGCTGATAGGGACCAATCCTTAGTAGAAGAGACTCTGCTAGTCTGCAGATAGGGATCAGTGCTTAGTAGAAAGGGACCAGAAGATGCTGAGAAGGGGATGCTGAGCCACAGGTCTTGGGTTACCAGCCCCTTGACCAGGGAGCCAGCCGGACAACTGAGCCACAGACCCTAGGCCACCATCCTTTTTCCAGGGACCAGCCTTCTGAGACAGAGGGACATCTAGCTCAGGGCTTTCCTCAGCCTTAAACCTGCTTATGCCCAGGAGGACACTGAAGAAGCCAGGTCAGTGTCTTCCCTGTATTGTTTTTGCACTTGAGTTTCTCTAGCAAAGAAGTGCACTGGTTAACTGTAGACCCTGACTCTCTGGACATATTTCTCTCCCAGTGAGCAGCAACACATGGTGATACCTCAACAGTGACCAGGTGATCCAGCGTATTGTTGGAGCCACCCCAAACCCAGCCACTGTATATCCCAAAGCTTTATTACAAAATACAGACATAGTAACTCACAATGCCATACTCTGTGTATACAAACATATCTCTATCTCTCCACACCATTAGTTTTACAGTAACTGTTTACTCGTATTTCTAATAAACTATAAGAATGAACATTGTACCTTATACCCTTTTACGTGTTAGTTTATTGAAACAATAAATCTAGAAAATACACAATCCAGGCAAAAACTCTCCAGGGTGTAGTCACATGTGGCAGATTTGTTGCATCTGCAATATCTGCTTTCTGCAAACCCCATTCACATGAATTGTACAATTTTAGAAATTCTGCTTCTAAGGCTTCATGCACATGACTGTATTTTAGGTCCTATATGCAATTTTTGTAAATTGAATGTGGCCCCATTTTTTTTTTATAGGGCTGCAAAAATATAGACAGCACATGGATGTCATTTCACCGGATGCTATTGGATGTCATTGGATGGCCTTTCTGCAAATTATAAAGATGTCCTATTCTTCTGCATTTTGCGAACAAGAATAGGCATTTCTACAATAGGGACCAAGTAAAGTGCAGGATGCACACGACTGGGATACATATTTTGTGCAACTGCGTTTTGCAGACCGCAAAACGGTAACAGACGTGTACATGAAGCCTTAATCTTAATTTGTTATTAAAAGCCCCTTCCTTCTCACAGACTCACACCACTGCTGGGTCTGTCATTAGCAATGAACAAAGCAAGGTCCTTTCCCCTCAGCTAAGCTACACCTCATCAGCCATCTTCCAGCCAAAAATATAATTTGAATAAGTATACATAAAAGAAAAAGTAAATGCAATAATAATATATATAGTAAAATAAAATAACATGTTTCCATACAGGAACAAAATAAAAATACAGTGGTTTACAAATGATCTTAGGCACATAGTTGATCACAAAGCAAAGAGGTGCAAAAATAACAATGAATTGCGAATCATTACCTGGACATATTTACGTATATGTTAAAAGAAAAGAAAAAGTAGCCTGAATGTTACATTAAATATGTCACACAGAGGCTGTGTTATATTTACATGTCAACCAGATATCCCAACTGTTTCTAAAGGAAGCACTGGCGTTGTAAGGAAGCAATCATGGATTCTTGCCAACAGTTATCATTTATTCTGTAGAGGACTGTTTTAAATGAAGGGATAGTTGGGGTCCTCCAATTACGTGCAATTAGTCCTCGACCTCTAGCATGTGGAGAATAATGAATCTATGACATAGAGAGAATTGTTCAGATTTGATGTTTAGAAGAGCTAGAGGAGCATCTAATATTACAGGAAATCCACAAATGTAGGACAAAAGTTTACAGTTTATAGTTCCTTCTCCAGAACTTTAGGATGCCAGAGCATTCCCCACCATATGTGTAAAAAAAGAGCCAGTTTTCTGTCATCTCCAGCATTTGTCAGAGATATTGTAGAATATGGATAATTTTGTTGGGACCAAGAACCATTGATATAACAATTTTCTAGAAAGTTCTAAGTGGTTAATACATCTAGATACTTTAAAGATTGCGGTAAAAGCATTTTGCCATTGATCACTAGAAAAGGAAATATTAAGCTCCCCTTCCCATTTGGAAGTATAGTGAGAAAGTAGTTTAGGACCTGAATTAATCAGGAGTTTATAACAAACGGATATTTGTTTCACAGTAGTAGGGAAGGAGGACAGCCACCTGTATAAGGGGAATCAGGTTTGTTTATTGGCCAAGATATTCCAGTGAGTGCATGTCTTATTCGCAAATATGTGAAGAAGTCCGATGATTGTAAAGAATATCTAGCGTTTAAGGTTTCAAAACTCATTATTTGGTTATAGATAAAAGACTTGAGATCTTATCAATACCTTTCACCTTCCATTTGGACAGATAGATATCCGGCATAATAGATTCTATAAGTTTAATTCCAACATCTGTGTAGTTCATGGAGAACAATTTTTTTCTAACTACTGCATAGTTCCAGGAATGTATGACTGCTCTTATAGTCGGGTGAGAGAAAGATGAAGGTTTGCCAGACAACGCTGTTGCTATTAATCTCATAGAAATGCATTGTCTGCCTATTTTCCTGGTTTCCATTTCAACCCAGTATTTAGAAGTGTCATGAAGCCAAAGATGTTTTAATTGGTCTAAAATTGTAGCTCTTGTGAGGCAGTGACAGGCCTCATGGTTGTTAGGGGAGATATATGGCAGGATTTGCTGTGTCTTCCCCAGAATCCCCAGGTCTGAAGAAAGACCAGGTGCAGTATTCACCTGGGGATAAAGGAATCCTCAGAGTGAGACTGGGTGGGGACTTGCACACAGAAGGCTGGAGTGGTTCTGTGTGGTCTGAGCCGGGAGGGCTGAGAGACCACTATCCCCCAAGAGACACTGGTGTGGGAGCAGCCTGGAGGCTGCTGGAGGTTGGGCCGGGAAAGCCGCATTTCATCACGGGTGTGAACTGTGTAACGCTTTAGGTGAGTCAGGGAAACCTATGTGTTTAGGTAGGGCCCAGACGGGCAAGGTATTTTAGTTTGGCTTTGTATGTCTTTTCTTTATGCCGTGTGCCACAATAAAGCACAGTTTGGCCCCTAAATCCTGGTGTCCGTAAAGAAGTGTGTGGTTGCAACCCCTGAAAAAGAGCTAATCCCCCACAATTGGTGTCAGATGCGAGCACATGTCCGTGCTGAAAAGTAAAAAAGCAACGTGGTTGCTAGGTGCAACGACATCACTGAAAGGAGCAGGGCGCTGCTCATGCTGTTCTGGATACTTTTTGCTGGGTTGCAAAGGAGTTACTGTGCAGGACTTAAAGGGCCAGAAGCCGAGTACAAGAGACTGACCGGTGGAAATGGCTGCAAAATGGTATAGCTGAACTGCGCACGCGCCGGATCTTGGCTGGTACTTGGGATGATGAAACGGCTTTATAGGGCGGGACCAGCAAGAGGCTAGGGAGGGGTAATATAAAAAGAAGGCAGAGCAGCCTGGGCACCTACAACAAGAACCGCGCCCCTGGTAACTTGTGAGCCCTCATTTGCATATAGATAAAACTATGTTTTTTCAGCTGGTGAAAGTCAGAAGAATACAACAAAGGTACCATTGGAATCTTGTGTAGTTGTGCTAGAGCGCCACATAAGCAGTTTATATTGTCAAATTGTGGTGGCAGACTCCCTTTAAGTTCTGCGGTTGGAGTTCCGGAGACAAAGATATGTGTCATTGCCAAGGGCAACCAACGGGAAGAAAAAAAGGTGGAGCGAGGTTTGGCTCTCAGGAGTTCCTATAGGACTCTGTGCACATTTGCAGGAAATAAAGGGTGCGGCTGTAGTGACTGTCCGGAAAAAGTCTGGACTCAAGGCCAGGGTGTTTCCAGTAGCAAAGGTTGCATCACGGAGTCTGCAGGTGATCGTGGTACCAGGAACCAGGGGCAGGTTTCCAACGTCCGGAAGAAGGATAATGATCTCAGTAGAGATGTCCCTGGAGTGTCCTTGTCTCCCGAGACTGCCAAACCCGTGACATCAGGAGGTAAGAATGTTCTTGTTGATTGTGTGGCAGACCCCATGACAGTAAGCCGGCGGCAGTTGCTACCTGCTGGGCCGGTATGGGGTAAGATACCCAGTCGAGTAACTGCTATAAAAATATGTGACAATGTGAAAAAAGCAGTGTCTGAACAGGCGGGTAAGCCTGTTGTGGTTGCTCCTTCACAGGAATCTGCAAGGGAGAAGGTTGCTATGTTGCCTAAATTGCCCGTGACCAAAGCTAGTTTTGGGATGGCAAAACTCTGAGATCCTATGCTTGCCCGGGTAAGAGGTAGCACAAGGGAGAAACCTGGAAGTAATAAAATGCTAAGTGTACAGGACAGTCATGCGGTTAATAAGAACTGTCCGGTGGTTCTCACTGAGCATGAGACTGCGGTGAGAACTGGGACTTATGGACTTGGTAGAACTACACTCATAAATGATGGAATGTTGGGCCATGATTTCCCGTTGTTCCGTGACTTGTGGGGAAGTGGAAACACTTCTGCAGTCAGTGACGAAACTCCTGCATAACTGGTACCTAATCCTGTAAGTGAAGTGACCATTAAAAACAATGGTGCAGATAAGGTGCAAGGTGATTTGGCCAAGTTGGCGGAAGTTCATAATGAAAGTGGGATGTCATGCGAAATATCTGATGTTGATAACATGCCTTTTCCGTTGCAGGTTTTGTTAAGGGGAGAAATGCCCCCTGGTGGTAAAAGTGTAAATGATGATGAAGCTTTATTTTCTTCATCTGCTATTTTTCATGAAGAACTTTATGACTTGATAAGGAGGTTTGAAGAATTGCATATAAGTAATGCACCTGAAAGAGAGTCTGAGCCAGTGCAGGTGGTTCTGGCTGAGGGGAAGTCTCCAGTGAGAACTGGGTCTTGTGGACCTGATGTTACAAATATTTTCATATATGATGTGATGTTGGGCTGTGATAACGTTTCAATGTTGTGGCGTATGGTAGACACTTCTGCAGATATTGATGAAACTCCTGCAGAACCTGTACTTGCCCATTTAAATGAAGGTCTAAGGGAGCTGCACATTGACTGCCATGGGGAAAGAATATTGCCTATTGAAAACAATGGTGCTGATAAGAAACATGTGAATGATGCAGAAGTGCAGATAAATGTTGTGAGCAATGAGTGGAGCAATCCTACTCTGCTGAACGTGCAAGAAAGGGTAGCAGTCCTAGAGGGTGTATCACACGTACCAGAGGTGGACATGCAGTCTCCACAGTGTTGTATGGGCAATAAAGTAATGTCCCAGGTAGGGATTAACTTGGCAGTGCCCCTAGAGGTCAGCGTTAATAATGACACGAGTGACATAGGTGATGTATGTGCTGTGACCATTAGCAATTCCAAGAGGGAAGCTACCAGATCGAAGTCTTGTGAAGTTGAGGTGGTTACTAGTAGCGACCAGTTGACAGTTGTATCTGACATGACGAGAGTTAAGTGGGGAGATTTCAGCCTAGTGTCTGAGACCCATACCCAGGCCGTGGTAAATGACCTGACATGTCAGTACAGCTGCAAGCAGGAAGATGATTCCTTCCTCTCTATATCGTCCCAAGATCTGATAAAGAAAAGACTAGCTGTCTTCAAGGGAGGAGACCACAAAATAAATTAATGAGATGAAGGGTCTACGGCCTGATATCCAGGTAAAGAACAGAGGAGCCAAAGAAATACAGAAAACTGTGGTAGACATCAATAAAGCGCTTGAAGGGACTCTGGGTGGAACCCCCACAAGGTCTCAAAAAAAGAATGGTGATACTCCTATATCTGCTGCTGCAGAACCCAGCGAGGAGGCCCAAGAGCAGTGCACTTTCGACAAACTGGTGCGAAAAACTAAGAAAAAACAGAAAAAGTTTGACCGGCCCCGGGCTGAAGAGAAATACATCTTGGCCTGATTTATACAGAAGAACATGATCATGACGAAGGTGGGTGTTCAGGAAAAAGAGACCAAGCCCCTCTCCTTGGCTAGAGCCCTTGAAGAGGCGCAAGATGAGTTTGAGAGGGTCAACAAGCAACTCAGAGCAGAGATGGAGGATATTATGAGCTCAAAGGATGACGTCAGGAAGAACGTCTATCAGTTGAAGTCTAAGCCAGAGCCTGTTAAGAAGGGATCCGGAGATGGTGGTGCTGCGGTGCCGACCGAGGCAGAGAAGACAGAAGATCTTTCTGCTGAACCTGTTGATGAGGCTGATGTGGATGCAGGGGCCAAGAGACTCGTGGCTGTAGGTAGCCAGGACCTGGTCCCAAAAGATGTCCCCTCCGCTTGCAAAGCCGTCCAAGTATACTAGGAGATGGACGACCAGTATGCGGATCCTGTCTACTACTGTGGGTTGGCTCTCCTGAATTATTTTGTAAAGGAGAACCGTGTCCTAAGTGAGCCTCTGGAGAAAGTGCCAGAGTCTGGTGAAGTCCCTGTTGTCCCTGGTACCGCCTACCTCGATGAGACAGAGGAAAAGGATTTAAGAGGGCATGTATATGATGCCGGGTCCAAGAAAACCAAGGCTGAAGAAGTTAAGGCCGAGGTGTTGGAGGACTTGAAGTCCTCGGCTGCTGCAGTGACCGAAGGAACGGCTACTGAAGTCGAAAAGACCACTAAAGAAGCAGAGGTCTCTGAAACTACTGCCAAAGCGGGAGAAACCACTGCTGGAAAGAAGGAAGATGTGAATCGGAGGCACGTAAAAGAAGCGAGTGCGGATAAGCCTGCTCTGCTTAAGGAGCTCCGCAAGGCAAAGGAGAAACTGTTGGGACACGACCATGACCGGGACCATTTTGGTCCAGAGTTGCAGCAGTCCAAGAAAAGATGTGAGAAGCATGTGCAGAAGCCAGAAAATCTAGAGAGTACCGGCTCATGAGATGGGCAAGAAAATCTCATTGGTCTTTTGGCTCTGTAATAACCTCATGAGGGTGACAAATCAAGCGCTGTTGTCCTGGGTCTGGCAGAATAAGTGGAAGACTGTAGGCCAGGTTGATGCTTGTTCACGAGCATCTGGATTTGATGCTAGTGTTCACCCCTACGGGCTTGAACAAAGGGGGGGGGGGGGGGTGTGAGGCAGTGACAGGTCTCATGGTTGTTAGGGTAGATATATGGCAGGATTTGCTGTGTCTTCCCCAGAATCACCAGGTCTGAAGAAAGACCAGGTGCAGTAATCACCTGGGGATAAAGGAATCCTCAGAGTGAGAGGGGGTGGGGACTTGCACACAGAAGGCTGGAGTGGCTCTGTGTGGTCTGAGCCGGGAGGGCTGAGAGACCACTATCCCCCAAGAGACACTGGTGTGGGAGCAGCCTGGAGGCTGCTGGAGGTTGGGCTGTGAAAGCCGCATTTCATCACGGGTGTGAACTGTGTTATGCTTTAGGTGAGTCAGGAAAACCTATGTGTTTAGATAGGGCCCAGACAGGCAAGGTATTTTATTTTGGCTTTGTATGTTTTTTCTTTATGCCGTGTGCCACAATAAAGCATAGTTTGGCCCCTAAAACCTGGTGTCCGTGAAGAAGTGTGTGGTTGCAACCCTCGAAATAGAGCTAATCCCCCACACTCTGTAATAGGAAATTACAGACGGGCTCCCAATTCCTCCCTCTTTCAGATTTATAAATAAGATGTCTGCTTTAACCCTTGATTTTTTTTGTTATTTCAAATGAAGCTTATAAAAAAAGATTGTATTTTCAAGAGGAATGTATTAGAGAGTTGGATTATTGAGATTATTAACATTTTTATGGTGGCAATTGTCACACACACAGGGGGTGGGGAAGTGACCACTGAGCTCCACCCGCACCCCTGTCCCTGCCTACTTGCCTCGCAAGTCCTAGTAACAAGGGACAACTGGTCAACAAGCCCTTAGCTAGGAAAGTGCAGAGAAGACAAACATCACATGCAACAGAGAAGTCAAACAAGCAGAGTCAAAAACCAAGAGAGCAGTAAGGTACCGGAGGAGTAAGCAGAGGATCGTCAGGAGTCAGAACCAGAAGGAAACGCCAAGACCAAGGGATGAGACGGATGGGTAATCAGAAGCCAAGCAGGAACAACAAACCAAGTAAGATTATCTCAGGAGGGACCTCATTAGCAGGCAATCTGTGGCCTGTGGTTACCACAGGAACGTGCTACGCCGGACACGCTGATGGCGAGCGCGCCTCGGCCATTCCCGCTTCCTGGAACCATGTACAGAGCGCACCGTGACAGTACCCCCCCCTCCACGTGGGGCTACCGCGTGGAGAATCCGAAGTCAGAACCAGGAGGAAATGCCAAGAACAAGGGATGAGACAGACGGGTAATCAGAAGCCATGCAGGAACAACAAACCAGCTGAGTATATCGCAGTCAATCTGTGGCCGGCAGATTGCCTGTTTAAATAGGGCGCTAGTGGAGTCATGTGACATGACTCCTGAGTTCTAATACAGCCGAGCGCCGAGTGATCGGCTCGGCACTTGTGAACATCCTGAAGTATGTCACTAAAACTCTGTATCCCTGCTACAATAATGTCAAGTGTTAATGTATTGTCAACTAGTATAATATAACTGTGCATTGCCATTTCTATGTCTGTATTTTATATATTTGCTGTAATTTCCATGTAAACCAGCAGGTGGCAGCAGTAGGTAGGCAGAACATAACTAGTTAATAGATCTAGACTGGAACAGACCATTCCAGGCTAACTTCCCCCTATCTGAGGAGGAGTGGAATGTTTCCACATCCTACTTCAGGAGGAGGACAGAAAGTTCTAGGCAGTGTACCAGCCACCCCCTGTTGGGGCAGGCTGTGTCAATAGGAGCTCCCAGAAACAGGGACCCCAACCAGGGATCCAAGCCTCTGCTGAGGCCCAAGATCAACCTTCCCAGCCTGAGTCCGTTACCTCAGCTGGTAAACCAAGGAAGCAGCCAACTTCAGAACTATCAGATCTCCAGGACGCCACCATCATTCTCTGCGAGCAGTCCTGTAAGTACAGATTCCAAAACAAGGAGAAGATAAGTACCTCCACAGCTAGTCAGGCCCATATCAAGCAGACCACAGACAGAGCAGAAGATAGATACCTGCCAGATTCTTAAAGGCGTATGTACCAGATGCAGAATATATATATAATTCCTGACACATATTGCCAAAACCTGCTGGGATCCGAGACTATTGCTGTAAATTGTATATATCTAAAGCTGCATATAAGAACATCAAGTAAAGACAAGTTGGACCCTATTATCTGTGTGGAATTCCATCATTCCTCCATTACTCCTATTGACAGAACTCAATTTTGTTGTATGTGAGCCAGAATACAGGAGTCCAGCCGTACTACAGGTAGGAGACACCGTTGACACTATACAGAGACAATCTCCCCCTCTGGCATTCCTCACCTAGTACGTGTGCTCATACCATCTTAAAGGGCCCTGCTACAGTACCTGCGCAAGCTGCAACTGGCGTCACAAACTTATACACACCTAAATCTGACCCACTGCATAGCAACCCCACTGACCCAGTGTCCTGCTCATTGCACACGCAGACCCAGAGTGGTTACCACGGGAACGGGCGACGCCTGACGTGCTGATGACACGAGCGTGCCTCGGCCGTCCCCGCCTCCTGGAACCATGTACAGAGCACACCGTGACAGCAATTCTACCATATCATGATACTCCTCCTCTTCTAAAACTATTTAGTTAATTTCTATTTGTATTAAGCACAGGCAGATAATTGGTATTGAAAGTTTAGAAACAGGATATGTGAGTTGTATACCAAGTTAAGGTATAGAGATGGATTCCCACTTAAGGGAGTATGCTGATTTAAGTTGAGTTGCTATTTTAGGGGGAAGTCCCATATTTAAGATAGATTTGGTTTGGTTTACTTTGTAATAGGATATTTTGCTAAATGCGGTAAGTATTCTAACAATAGCTGATAGTGACTCAATAGGGTTTTTGCATATAAGAATAATATCATCCGCAAATAAGCCTATGCAGTGTTCTGTTTGGCCTATTTGAATGCCGTGTATGGAGGAATCTGATTGTATTGTCTCTGCTGACGGTTCTATAATGAGGGCAAAAATCATAGGAGAAAGGGGCAGCCTTGTCTGGTGCCATTTGTAATTTTAAAGCTTGAAGATAGGAACCCTGAAGGAAAAACTGATGCAGAAGGTTTGGAATATAACGCCAAGATAGCTGATAAAAAAGGACCTGATAACCCAAATTTGAGTAGAACCTCCCTTAAATAGCCCCAGTGGAGTCTAAAGATAAAAGCAGAGAAGGCATTCTCGTCCTCTCCACATGGTAAATAAATCTACTTGTACCATCCACTGTCTTTCTGTGTTTTTATAAAACCCACTTGGTCCTTCTTTATGAGACAATGGAGAATTTTGAGCAGCTTATTAGTCAATATTTTAGAATATAATTTTATATCACTATTTAAAAGGAAAATTGTTTGAAAATGTCAGGTGTTTTCCCTGGCTTGGGGAGAGTAACAATCAGGGCATGTAGCATCTCTTGAGGAATATTACCGGTTTCCATTATACACTGCCTGTCCAAAAAAAAGTCGCCACCTGGATTTAACTAAGCAAATATTTATGAGATAATAATAAGTTATTTTACCCCAACTGGTGCAATGAGTTGCTTCTCATTTCCAAAACAACCGAAAGACACATCTCGTGGTCGTGGAAAAGAGAAGCAGAGAAAACATCTAAGGAGATTCCAGAAACTACTAAAATTGGGTTAAGAACTGTCAAATGCATTATTAAAAACTGGAAGGATAGTGGGGACCCATCGTATTTGAGGAAGAAATGTGGCAGGGAAAAAAATCCTGAATGATCGTGATCGGTGATCACTTAAACGTTTGGTAAAATCAAATCGAAGAAAAACAACAGTAGAACTCAGGGCTATGTTTAATAGTGAAAGTAAGGGCATTTCCACACGCACAATGCGAAGGGAACTCAAGGATTGGGACTGAACAGCTGTGTAACCGTAAGAAAACCACTAATCAGTGAGGCAAACTAGAAAAAAAGTCTTCAATTTGATAGGGAGCATAAAGATTGGACTCTGGAGCAATGGAAGAAGGTCACGTGGTCTCATGAGTCCATATTTACCCTGTTCCAGAGTGATGGGCGCATCAGGGTAAGAAGAGAGGCAGATGAAGTGATGCACCCATCATGCCTAGTACCTACTGTACAAGCCTGTGGGGGCAGTGCTATGATCTAGGGTTTCTGCAGTTGGTCAGGTCTAGGTTCAGCAACAGTATGTGCTCCAATAATGAGGTGAGCTGACTATCTGAACATACTGAATGACCAGGTTATTCCATTAATGGATTTTTTCTTCCCTGATGGCACGAGCATATTCCAAGATGACAATACCAGGATTCATCGGGCTCAAATTATGAAAGAGTGGTTCAGGAAGCATGAGACATCATTTTCACACATGGATTGGCCACCACAGAGTCCAGACCTTAACCCCATTGAGCATCTTTGGGATGTGCTGGAGAAGGCTTTGCAAAGCAGTCAGACTCTACCATTAGATCTTGGTAAAAAAAATGTATGCAACACTGGATGGAAATAAATCTTGTGACATTGCAGAAGCTTATCAAAACAATGCCACAGTCAATGCTTGCCGTAATCAAAGCTAAAGGCTTTTTGTTGGTGGCGACAATTTTTTTGGACAGGCAGTGTATTATTATATGCCAAATGTAAATGAGGGATAAAGAAATTACCTATTTAATTTTATTTTTATAAAGTTCATTCGAGAGACCATCTGGTACAGTTTATCTTGTTTATTTTGATGGCTATGTCAATTTCTGATATGGAAATAGGTGTAGTGAGACATTCAATATTTTTGTGGTGAGGGTTGGAAGTTCTAGAGAATGCAAAAAATTTTTAATAGATTTTTCCGTGGGTTGTAGTGTTGTCCCATCTTTTTGGAGATTGTACCGATCCAAATAATGCTCTAAAAAAGCATTAGTTATATCTTGTGGATTTAGTAGTTTATTCCCTGATCTGTCATCAATGTATAAAATGTTGAATTTTGCCAGTTTGTTTTTATATTTACTAGCTAGTAGATGCTCTGCTTTATTTCCGTGCCCATAAATAGTGTCCTATTCTTTCTATACAGGAATTCATAATGATTGTGATACAATCTATACAGTTGGTTCCAGAGATCTTTTGATTGTGGAGAAATACGTTTTTTGTTTGATGTTTCTAATACCTTAATTTTGCATAAGAGTTCTCTATTTTAATATATCAGCCATTCCTGTCAAGATGATCATTAATGATGGTAAACGCCACCGAGTCTTTAATTGCTATCAATACACCTTTTTTTTTGCCGTTATTAGGTGAGTTTCTTGTATACATAAAACATCACATTTAAAGGTTAACTGTCATGTGTTCATCAAAAAATCTATTTTAGCATATGTTACTGCTGCAGCAGCATTATGCATAAAGCAATCTTTAGTTTCTTCACATACCACCGTTTTCCTTGAGTTTTCCCCTTAGTTACGGCTGTCTTGAATCCTACAATATGAGGATCTTCTCAAGATGGCTCCTCTGACAGTTCTCTGAGGCCAAAACTGCCTTCCCTTACTTCCCATACACGCTTGCTGTAGCCAGCAGCTTCCTGCCACCCAATCAGATTGGATTACTGAAAGACACGCCTCCTCACTCTGAAGCCTAATGCAGGCATGCAGTGTGAAGGACTGCCCCTCAGTCTTCTGTTTACATTAAGTTGGGATTCAGAGGAGCCCTAGCAACGGTCTTTTAAGGGAGAAGTGTAAAGTGACAGGAGACATTAATGAAAGCTGTTTTAAGGTAATTACAGATCTTTTAGCAATCATTGACAGACTAACTCAGGTATACATGTGTCACGGATGGTGTTGCAGAAAGCTGGAACTTATAAATAAACATGCGACTGGCTTGATCCCATACTAAGGAGCATATGGGTGAGCCCTATAAAACCCCTAGAGCTCTCCCTGACTGCTATGCCCATGCAAAGATCTTTATGGTAGACGATTGCATGCCCTCGTACCTTACACTATGTGACACCTGAAAACCCTATAATAGTGAGGGGACACGACCACCGGCTCCCTCCACTTAATACGGACGGAGTCAGGGTCACCTACAATCAAGCAAGCAAGAAACACAAATAAAGGAAACAGACTTATCTGAGGAATCAGGAGAAGCAGCCTCCAGCAGTGAACACAATCCAGGAAGAAGTATAAAGAAGTATAAACCGCAAAGTGAGGCAGTATGGGAGAATATAAAGGGAGACAAGCAGTGCAAATAGGTGACAGCTGGGAGAAGGAAAGGAGATGAGAAAATGAAACCAAAACAAAGAACATCATACAACAGGTAGAGAAGAACGTCTGCCAGATCTTCTCACAGAGCTGGCGGTGACAACATGCCTAGCTCTAAAAAACTAGCAAATAAAATACAAATATGACAGTTATCCTTTAAGTGATTTAGCCTCCTTCCACAAGAAAGATCTTTTAATAAGGGTTATTCAAACCCTTAACATTAAGCGCTGATATTGTAAATACCATTCTGATATAGTAATGAGCTAAGCTGTAATACATCTATTGAACCAGCAAGGCCATCCACGTACCCATAAGCTAACATAATAAAAATATGTACATAGTTCAAACCACTGATAATAAAAAAAAATATAAGAACATATGAACAAATCGCCAACTATAGTATCTGACATTTTGTGCAATCCACATTATGTCAGACATCTGATGTGGTGGTACAAGTTGGGGGTTAGATGACATCTCTGAATGTTACCACTCATGAATCCCACCCAGCCTACATAGCTTAGTAAGAGAGTAATAAACCATAATAAGAAGGTTTAGCATAACCTAGTGCAAAACAGAAAAAATAAAAAAAAGAGAACAAGAAAATGAGCAAATGGCTTAGCTGATAGTCCAGTAGTTAGACTTTCGGTATCTTCCAAGAGTGTTCTTTCTGAATTGAGCCAAATAGTTCTTGATCTTGGGTTTCTTGATCTGGGAGCATCCTGCTCGGCATCTGGCCACGCCCTTACTTTTATATTATTTATTTCTATATGGAATGTTGAATAGTTATAATTACTCATCCCATGGCTTCAAACCCAGTGGCCGACATTTACTAATGTGAGTGCATTTAGCTTTTGCCATAAATTGCGACAAAATGCAAGGCAGTTTGTTGCATCTAAGTTTAGAGAAGTTATCTGTGCCTAGTCCAACAATGGTGGTGGCTTAATGAGAATGTATGAGAGGGCATAGACTAAGGTGTAGAATTTTGTGCTAAAATTGCACCACAACTCTGACATTATATCCTGTTAACAGGGTTGCCTCACTTCAGCAAATACCCTTTATCATGCAGACAAAGGTAATAAAAGATACCTACTGACGTATTGTGATTGTCTATAATGCCTCATTTGCTGGCTTGATTCATTTTTTCATTTTATTATACACTACTTGTATCTAGGGGCTACAACCATCCTGCAATCCCGGAGTGGTGGTCGTGTTTACACACTATAGCAAAAAGCACCGGCCTATGTGCATTCCCACAATGTCGGCCACCAGAGAGGCCATCACATTTTCCTATAGTGTGCAAATACGACCACCACTGCTGGATTGCAGGGTGGTCACAACCCCTGGATTCAAGCAGTGTAGACTTGAGTGAATCAGTTCATAATGGGGTTCGTTACTAACTTCCCAAACAGATAAACCTGAAGATTTTCAGGTTAGTTGCAGACAAATCCAGTAAAACGGCGCATAGTGCTTATTGACTGCACATGTCAGCAGGAAAAAGCATGAGGGGGAAGAAGGATGCTCACATAACCCTGAGAGGAAATGGGGAAGGGAGAGCTTGCCCTGATTGACTGACAATTTGACAGACAGTGAATGAGTCCTGCAGCAGGCAAGAAGATGTCGTTGCAGAATGAGCAGAATGTCATTCTGTGTTCGGCAGTTATTGAGGGTGGAAGGAACCATGCACTGTCCGACAGAAAACGATCTTGTACAATCACAATCAAGCTTCTATTCTAATGTCTATTCCAAAGACTAGAAAGAAGAAGAATTGTGTATAATAGGGAATGGCAGGGAAAGCTTCCAGGCTGGCTGTGCTTTCTAGCTGCAGATACTGCCTTATAATAGAGCTGCAGCTGCTGCCGAACCTCAAAAGCAGCTACCTGCAAGAACTTCTTATATTTCTCATTTGAACATAAATACAGCTTTTTTTTTTCAAGTGTTGGTGTGGAGGGAATAAGTTCAGTACAACTGTACAACATGTTTTACAATCCAGAAGTTAGTGTTTTAAATCTCAGGGAAAACACCTGAAATAATAGTCCAAAATCTAGGACATCTCCAGACTTTTCAAGTACTTTTTTATTTTGCAAAAAAATAGCAATATACGTGTACAACTCATGGTTTACAATCCAGAGGGTAACATTTTAAATCTCAGGGAAAATATCTGAAATAGTAGTCTGATATCTGGGAGAGGGCATCTCCACACAGTTCCATTATATATTTTTTAAATAGCAATATGTGTACAACGTGTGTTTTACAATACAGAGCATAGCATTTTAAATTTCTGAGTGAAAGCTGTCATGGGGCGCCAAAGGCGCACTCGGTCTCCCATCATCCACATTGAGAAAATATGGGGTTCAGCGGCACTCCTTGTTGAAGGTTGGGAGGTGCTCAGTGGTAGGGGTACGTGCAAATATCAAAAGACCACGGCACTCTGTAAATATTTTTAGTTGCTTATTTTATTTCATATCTTTTGTATATATATTATTCTTTTGTATATCCATCCAAAAGTAATAGCCACTGGCCAACGTTTCGGTCTAATGTTAGACCTTGTTCACGGCCTATTATATAAATAAGTACATAATTACATTTATATATATATATATATATATATACTGATCAGGCACAAAGTTAATTACATGCATATCGTGATAACAAAATGGACAATGTTTAAAGAGATATAACATTGATAAGGGGAGAACAAGACGTCTATCATCGATGAGAATACATAATGGGAATACAAAACGAACCGGACCCATCCATATTGTACATAGACGGATATTGTACTTATAGCATGTAAATGAAAATAGAAATCAAACAATAACAGTGGCAAAATGATAAGCACAAATCGTCAAAAATGACAAAATTGAAAAATGAAATGAAATGAAAATGGCAAAATGACTGTAGTAACCGCTAGAGTAATGAGACCACAGAATAGTGGTAGCCAGGCAGAGGTACCAGCGTAAGGATGAGATATCTGTGGAAGCCAAATGGAATAATATTAGGTAGATGGTAGTATATAAAGTCATTCAATAGGTGTGCTAGAATGGCATAGCAGTAGCCATAATAGAATGGAGAGGGGCAGAGTTAAGGAAAATAGTGGCATTAGAATGGTAAAAATAGGAGATGTTCAGAGCGGTCCATTGGGCATAACTAATAGTTTAGTTGTAGGTAAGATTTCAAGATTATTGTATAAGGACACTCTCTAAGTATAAATACCTTAGTAAGCATAACAGGCATAACAAGCGTGGCATAGTTAATATAATAGCTGCTCACTTGGTCGCAATCGCTGTACATACCTTAGTTCTGTGGAGTAGGGAGAATCGTGGATGGCGTGGGGATGATGGACGCCTGTGCAATTTAAAAGGACCGCGGGGATGACGAGGCGCGGCGTGACTGGCGCCGAAATGGTGACGTAATGAATAGGCGCATGCGTAGTGTGGGTAGTCAATGTCGGGAGCGCGGTCAATAGCGCGCGCATGCGCAGAGGTACTCTAGTGTCTAAGAAGGGCACTGGCAACTAGTAATTATGTATGGGAGAGCCAGAAAATAGTAGAAATGGCACTGAGAAGCTTGTGAGGAGTACCAGAATAAGATAATAGACCTCAGACATATATATCTCTTAAGGGGAAAAAATAGTATCTATACTATGTTAGTAATTAATCAGGTAACATCGATATACAGGGTAATGCATTGGTCCCTATAGGGATTAGTAAGATAATATGTCTCTACATTTCTAAATATATATTATTTTCTATATTTCTATCAATATATTATAATAATAGCAGTATCTTATACTATATTATATCACTAATGGTATACTACTACCTGGCTGATAGTGGTCATTTCACCTGTGGAGAATAAAGAGGGGGGGGGGGGGAAGAGAGAGTTAATATTTGGAAATCCATAATTATCACCTATTGTAAAAATTGGTACAAATAGCTTAATGGGTTAATAAGATGAGAACATTATGAGTCAATAGTAAAGCGACAAAATGAAATGAAAAAGTGTAAAGGATCAAGAGATACAGAAATCAAAGTCTCTATTTAATCCACGAGGTGTCAAAGTATTAAGTTCATAGATCCAGTAAGCCTCACGTTGTTTTAACCGTGCTATCCTGTTGCCTCCACGTCTTGCCGATGCTACTTGTTCTAAAATTTGAAACTTTAATTGGTTAATCTGATGGTTTGCTGAAATGAAATGATGTGGAACCGGTAATTCCGTTTTGTGGCAGCGAATGTCCGATTTGTGCTTGGAAATGCGGTCCCGTACACATTGGGTAGTTTCTCCCACATATGCAAGGCCACATGGACAACGGATCAGATATACGACATATGAAGAGGAGCATGTATAGAAGCCTTTTGGGTGGTATATTTTGCCTGAGTGGGGGTGAATAATCCTGTTACCTCTAATGACATTGTTACATTGGGTGCAGTTGAGACATGGGTAGGTGCCTGTTTTTGAAAGTGCTAGTGTGGTTTGTTTTATGGAAGGTCTTAACGGTCCAATATCAGCCTTGACTAATCGATCTCTTAAATTTTGTGGTCTTTTATAACACATGCGGACCGGTGACTGAAATTCAGGAATATCTGGATAGGAATCTTTCAAGATCGACCAGTGTTTTTTTATTACTGTTTGAATTTTAGGCATGATAGGGTGCTATGTCACTACCAGCGGGAGACGGGGTGATGATGGAGTAGTATTAGGAGGGGAGCTTTGGCGTACGGGAAGAGTCTGTTCTCGTTTCAGTAGAGGAAGTGGATATTCTCTATCCTGAAATTTTTTAGATATTTCTTGTAGTCTTTGTTTCTGGAGTGTGGGGTGTTTGACAATTCGAGCTACCCTTTGGAACTGTGAACGGGGTAAGGATTGTTTGGTGGTGAGAGGATGGCAACTGGAGTAATGTAGGAGAGTGTTCCGGTCAGTGGGTTTGCAATACAAATCGGTCGTCAGTGTTCCTGTGGGGGTCTTGATGACAACTGTATCTAAGAAACTAATAGATTGTGGGTCCGTATGAGCAGTGAATTGTAGATCAGAGTCAATGCTGTTGATGTATAGTAGAAATGCATTGAATGTGTGTTGGTCACCTTGCCATATACAGAATATATCATCGATATATCTGTACCATGTTAATGCATGAGTCTGGAATAGGGCATTGGAATAAATCCAGTCTTCCTCAAATTGAGCCATAAAGGCATTAGCGTAGGGAGGCGCCACGTGCGCACCCATGGCGGTCCCTTTCCTCTGTATATAGAAGTTATCACCAAACATAAAGAAATTGTGTTGGAGCACAAATTCTAATAGGCGTATACAGAACGTCTGTGCTATTGGGAGGAGTTCAGAAGTGCTAAGTAATATTGTGACTGCTTTGATACCTTTGACATGTGAAATAGAGGTATACAAGCTATTGACATCTAATGTCACTAGCAGACTGTCTGAGGGTAGGTCCTGTAGGTCAGAAATGATGGATAGGAGTTGTGAAGTGTCAAGTAAGAAGGAGCGTGTTCGTTTAACCACCTCAGCCCCCAGTGCTTAAACACCCTGAAAGACCAGGCCACTTTTTACACTTCTGACCTACACTATTTTCACCGTTTATTGCTCGGTCATGCAACTTCCCACCCAAATGAATTTTACCTCCTTTTCTTCTCACTAATAGAGCTTTCATTTGGTGGTATTTCATTGCTGCTGACATTTTTACTTTTTTTGTTATTAATTGAAATTTAACGATTTTTTTTGCAAAAAAATGACATTTTTCACTTTCAGTTGTAAAATTTTGCAAAAAAAAAACGAGATCCATATATAAATTTTTGCTCTAAATTTATTGTTCTACATGTCTTTGATAAAAAAAAAAATGTTTGGGTAAAAAAAAAATGCTTTGGGTAAAAGTTATAGCGTTTACAAACTATGGTACAAAAATGTGAATTTCCGCTTTTTGAAGCAGCTCTGACTTTCTGAGCACCTGTCATGTTTCCTGAGGTTCTACAATGCCCAGACAGTACAAACACCCCACAAATGACCCCATTTCGGAAAGTACACACCCTAAGGTATTCGCTGATGGGCATAGTGAGTTCATAGAACTTTTTATTTTTTGTCACAAGTTAGCGGAAAATGATGATTTTTTATTTTATTTATTTTTTTCGTACAAAGTCTCATATTCCACTAACTTGTGACAAAAAATAAAAACTTCTATGAACTCACTATGCCCATCACGAAATACCTTGGGGTCTCTTCTTTCCAAAATGGGGTCACTTGTGGGGTAGTTATACTGCCCTGGCATTCTAGGGGCCCAAATGTGTGGTAAGGAGTTTGAAATCAAATTCTGTAAAAATGATCTGTGAAATCCGAAAGGTGCTCTTTGGAATGTGGGCCCCTTTGCCCACCTAGGCTGCAAAAAAGTGTCACACATTTGGTATCTCTGTATTCAGTAGAAGTTGAGGAATGTGTTTTGGGGTGTCATTTTACATATACCGATGCTGGGTGAGATAAATATCTTGGTCAAATGCCAACTTTGTATAAAAAAATGGGAAAAGTTGTCTTTTGCCAAGATATTTCTCTCTCCCAGCATGGGTATATGTAAAATGACACCCCAAAACACATTCCCCAACTTCTCCTGAGTACGGAGATACCAGATGTGTGACACTTTTTTGCAGCCTAGGTGGGCAAAGGGGCCCACATTCCAAAGAGCACCTTTCGGATTTCACAGGTCATTTTTTACAGAATTTGATTTCAAACTCCTTACCACACATTTGGGCCCCTAGAATGCCAGGGCAGTATAACTACCCCACAAGTGACCCCATTTTGGAAAGAAGACACCCCAAGGTATTCCGTGAGGGGCATGGCGAGTTCCTAGAATTTTTTATTTTTTGTCACAAGTTAGTGGAAAATGATGATTTTTTTTTTTTTTTTTCATACAAAGTCTCATATTCCACTAACTTGTGACAAAAAATAAAAACTTCCATGAACTCACTATGCCCATCAGCGAATACCTTGGGGTCTCTTCTTTCCAAAATGGGGTCACTTGTGGGGGTAGTTATACTGCCCTGGCATTCTAGGGGCCCAAATGTGTGGTAAGGAGTTTAAAATCAAATTCTGTAAAAAATGATCTGTGAAATCCGAAAGGTGCTCTTTGGAATATGGGCCCCTTTGCCCACCTAGGCTGCAAAAAAGTGTCACACATCTGGTATCTCTGTATTCAGGAGAAGTTGAGGAATGTGTTTTGGGTGTCTTTTTACATATACCCATGCTGGGTGAGATAAATATCTTGGTCAAATGCCAACTTGTATAAAAAAATGGGAAAAGTTTGTCTTTTGCCAAGATATTTCTCTCACCCAGCATGGGTATATGTAAAATGACACCCCAAAACACATTCCCAACTTCTCCTGAGTACGGAGATACCAGATGTGTGACACTTTTTTGCAGCCTAGGTGGGCAAAGGGGCCCATATTCCAAAGAGCACCTTTCGGATTTCACTGGTCATTTTTTACAGAATTTGATTTCAAACTCCTTACCACACATTTGGGCCCCTAGAATGCCAGGGCAGTATAACTACCCCACAAGTGACCCATTTTGGAAAGAAGAGACCCCAAGGTATTCGCTGATGGGCATAGTGAGTTCATGGAAGTTTTTATTTTTTGTCACAAGTTAGTGGAATATGAGACTTTGTATGAAAAAAATTTTTTTAAAAAAAAATCTGCATTTTCCACTAACTTGTGACAAAAGATAAAAAATTCTAGGAACTCGCCATGCCCCTCACGGAATACCTTGGGGTGTCTTCTTTCCAAAATGGGGTCACTTGTGGGGTAGTTATACTGCCCTGGCATTTTCCAGGGGCCCTAATGTGTGGTAAGTAGGTAAATGACCTGTGAAATCCTAAAGGTGCTCTTTGGAATATGGGCCCCTTTGCCCACCTAGGCTGCAAAAAAGTGTCACACATGTGGTATTGCCGTATTCAGGAGAAGTTGGGGAATGTGTTTTGGGGTGTCATTTTACATATACCCTTGCTGGGTGAGAGAAATATCTTGGCAAAAGACAACTTTTCCCATTTTTTTATACAAAGTTGGCATTTGACCAAGATATTTCTCTCACCCAGCATGGGTATATGTAAAATGACACCCTAAAACACATTCCCCAACTTCTCCTGAGTACGGCGATACCAGATGTGTGACACTTTTTTGCAGCCTAGGTGGGCAAAGGGGCCCATATTCCAAAGAGCACCTTTAGGATTTCACAGGTCATTTACCTACTTACCACACATTAGGGCCCCTTTTTTGCAGCCTAGATGCGCAAAGGTGCCCAAAGTCCTTTTAGGAGGGCATTTTTAGACATTTGGATACCAGACTTCTTCTCACGCTTTAGGGCCCCTAGAATGCCAGGGCAGTATAAATACCCCACATGTGACCCCATTTTGGAAAGAAGACACCCCCAAGGTATTCAATGAGGGGCATGGCGAGTTCATAGAATTTTTTTTTTTTTGGCACAAGTTAGCGGAAATTGATATTTTTAATTTTTTTCTCACAAAGTCTCCCGTTCCGCTAACTTGGGACAAAAATTTCAATCTTTCATGGACTCAATATGCCCCTCACGGAATACCTGGGGTGTCTTCTTTCCAAAATGGGGTCACATGTGGGGTATTTATACTGCCCTGGCATTCTAGGGGCCCTAAAGCGTGAGAAGAAGTCTGGAATATAATGTCTAAAAAATTTTACGCATTTGAATTCCGTGAGGGGTATGGTGAGTTCATGTGAGATTTTATTTTTTGACACAAGTTAGTGGAATATGAGACTTTGTAAGAAAAAAAAAATAATTCCGCTAACTTGGGCCAAAAAAAATGTCTGAATGGAGCCTTAAAGGGGGGTGATCAATGACAGGGGGGGGTGATCAATGACAGGGGGGGTGATCAATGACAGGGGGGTGATCAATGACAGGGGGGTGATCAATGACAGGGGGGGTGATCAATGACAGGGGGGGTGATCAATGACAGGGGGGTGATCAGGGAGTCTATATGGGGTGATCACCACAGTCATTGATCACCCCCCCTGGAAGGCTCCAGGGAGACGCCTGTATGTGTTTTGCAGATCCGATCCATCTATCAGTGGATCCGTAAAAATCATGCGGACATCTGAATGGAGCTTTACAGGGGTTGATCAATGACAGGGGTGTAATCAATGACAGGGGGGTGATCAGGGAGTCTATATGGGGTGATAACCACAGTCATTGATCACGCCCCTGTAAGGCTTCATTCAGACGTCCGTATGCGTTTTGCGGATCCGATCCATCTATCAGTGGATCCGTAAAAATCATGCGGACATCTGAATGGAGCTTTACAGGGGGTTGATCAATGACAGGGGTGTAATCAATGACAGGGGGGTGATCAGGGAGTCTATGTGGGGTGATAACCACAGTCATTGATCACTCCCCTGTAAGGCTTCATTCAGACGTCCGTATGCGTTTTGCGGATCCGATCCATCTATCAGTGCATCCGTAAAAATCATGCGGACATCTGAATGGAGCTTTACAGGGGGGTAATCAATGACAGGGGGGTGATCAGGGAGTCTATATGGGGTGATAACCACAGTCATTGATCATGCCCCTGTAAGGCTTCATTCAGACGTCCGGATGCGTTTTGCGGATCCGATCCATCTATCAGTGCATCCGTAAAAATCATGCGGACATCTGAATGGAGCTTTACAGGGGGGTAATCAATGACAGGGGGGTGATCAGGGAGTCTATATGGGGTGATCACCACAGTCATTGATCACGCCCCTGTAAGGCTTCATTCAGACGTCCGGATGCGTTTTGCGGATCCGATCCATCTATCAGTGGATCCGAAAAATCATGCGGACATCTGAATGGAGCTTTACAGGGGGTTGATCAATGACAGGGGTGTAATCAATGACAGGGGGGGTGATCAGGGAGTCTATATGGGGTGATAACCACAGTCATTGATCATGCCCCTGTAAGGCTTCATTCAGACGTCCGGATGCGTTTTGCGGATCCGATCCATCTATCAGTGCATCCGTAAAAATCATGCGGACATCTGAATGGAGCTTTACAGGGGGGTAATCAATGACAGGGGGGTGATCAGGGAGTCTATATGGGGTGATAACCACAGTCATTGATCATGCCCCTGTAAGGCTTCATTCAGACGTCCGGATGCGTTTTGCGGATCCGATCCATCTATCAGTGGATTCGTAAAAATCATGCGGACGTCTGAATGGAGCTTTACAGGGGGTTGATCAATGACAGGGGGGTAATCAATGACAGGGGGTGATCAGGGAGTCTATATGGGGTGATCAGGGGCTAATAAGGGGTTAATAAGTGACGGGGGGGGTGTAGTGTAGTGTAGTGGTGCTTGGTGGGACTTTACTGAGCTACCTGTGTCCTCTGGTGGTCGATCCAAACAAAGGGGACCACCAGAGGACCAGGTAGCAGGTATATTAGACGCTGTTATCAAAACAGCGTCTAATATACCTGTTAGGGGTTAAAAAAAACACATCTCCAGCCTGCCAGCGAACGATCGCCGCTGGCAGGCTGGAGATCAACTCTCTTACCTTCCGTTCCTGTGAGCGCGCGCGCCTGTGTGCGCGCGTTCACAGGAAATCTCGCGAGATGACGCATATATGCGTGACTGTGCGCAGGGCTGCCACCTCCGGAACGCGATCCTGCGTTAGGCGGTCCGGAGGTGGTTAATAAGCGGAGTTAGTATTTTTTCAAGAAATTTTGATAGTGGTGAGAGTACAGAGTCAGTGGAGGCTACAATAGGCCTGCCTGGTGGGTGGGTGAGGTTTTTGTGAATTTTAGGTAGAATGTAAAATACCGGAAGGATGGGATTGTTGTTAAGGAGAAAGGTATATGTGGATTTATCAATGGTGTTGAGTTTAAGCTGATGGTCTAGAAATATGGTGATATCCTTAGTAAGTTGAAAAGTGGGATTGTGTTGGACCTGCTCATAGGTAGTGGTGTCGGATAGTTGTCTCTGTATTTCCTGAATGTAAAATGAGGTATCCATTACGACTATCGCTCCCCCTTTGTCAGCTGGTTTGATGGTAATTGTTCTATCTGCCTGTAGTGTGTTCAAGGCCATATGTTCCTCACTTCGTAGGTTAGATGGAACATGAAGTTCCCCATTTTTCAGGGCATTAGTATTAACTTTGATATCACGATTAATGAGGTCAATGAATGCTTCAACACCATGATGCGTTTTGGGGGGCATATAGTTACTTTTGTTCCTCAGGCCCAATGTCGTGATAGATAGAGGAGTGGGTGATGTAACCGTAGGTGGTACTGTGATTTGTTGTGAAAAGTGGGCTTTAAGTCTCAATGTTCTGTAAAATCTGTTAAGTTCCTGTTCCAAAGGGAAGGATCTTAGATTGCCGTATGGGCAAAATGAGAGTCCCTTTGATAATAAATTTAATTCAGCAGGTGAAAGAGTTCGTGAAGAAATGTTCACTATAAGGTTCCTACCTGCGAGCGGGTCTGGATGCCTGTCGGTTTTGGATCGGTTGCGTCCTCGTCCTCGGTGTATGTACCTATTTGTACCAATTTTTACAATAGGTGATAATTATGGATTTCCAAATATTAACTCTCTCTCCCCCCCCCCCCTCTTTATTCTCCACAGGTGAAATGACCACTATCAGCCAGGTAGTAGTATACCATTAGTGATATAATATAGTATAAGATACTGCTATTATTATAATATATTGATAGAAATATGGATAGAAAAAAATATATATTTAGAAATGTAGAGACATATTATCTTACTAATCCCTATAGGGACTAATGCATTACCCTGTATATCGATGTTACCTGATTAATTACTAACATAGTATAGATACAATTTTTTCCCCTTAAGAGATATATATGTCTGAGGTCTATTATCTTATTCTGGTACTCCTTACAAGCTTCTCAGTGCCATTTCTACTATTTTCTGGCTCTCCCATACATAATTACTAGTTGCCAGTGCCCTTCTTAGACACTAGAGTACCTCTGCGCATGCGCGCGCTATTGACCGCTCTCCCGACATTGACTACCCACACTACGCATGCGCCTATTTATTACGTCACCATTTCGGCGCCAGTCACGCCGCGCCTCGTCATCCCCGCGGTCCTTTTAAATTGCACAGGCGCCCAGCATCCCCACGCCATCCACGATTCTCCCTACTCCACAGAACTAAGGTATGTACAGCGATTGCGACCAAGTGAGCAGCTGTTATATTAACTATGCCACGCTTGTTATGCCTGTTATGCTTACTAAGGTATTTATACTTAGAGAGTGTCCTTATACAATAATCTTGATATCTTACCTACAACTAAACTATTAGTTATGCCCAATGGACCGCTCTGAACATCTCCTATTTTTACCATTCTAATGCCACTATTTTCCTTAACTCTGCCCCTCTCCATTCTATTATGGCTACTGCTATGCCATTCTAGCACACCTATTGAATGACTTTATATACTACCATCTACCTAATATTATTCCATTTGGCTTCCACAGATATCTCATCCTTACGCTGGTACCTCTGCCTGGCTACCACTATTCTGTGGTCCCATTACTCTAGCGGTTACTACAGTCATTTTGCCATTTTCATTTCATTTCATTTTTCAATTTTGTCATTTTTGACGATTTGTGCTTATCATTTTGCCACTGTTATTGTTTGATTTCTATTTTCATTTACATGCTATAAGTACAATATCCGTCTATGTACAATATGGATGGGTCCGGTTCGTTTTGTATTCCCATTATGTATTCTCATCGATGATAGACGTCTTGTTCTCCCCTTATCAATGTTATATCTCTTTAAACATTGTCTATTTTGTTATCACGATATGCATGTAATTAACTTTGTGCCTGATCAGTATATATATATATAAATGTAATTATGTACTTATTTATATAATAGGCCGTGAACAAGGTCTAACATTAGACCGAAACGTTGGCCAGTGGCTATTACTTTTGGATGGATATACAAAAGAATAATATATATACAAAAGATATGAAATAAAATAAGCAACTAAAAATATTTACAGAGTGCCGTGGTCTTTTGATAATATTTGCACGTACCCCTACCACTGAGCACCTCCCAACCTTCAACAAGGAGTGCCTCTGAACCCCATATTTTCTCAACGTTGACAACGTTTTCAGCTGAGCACCCTCCAGATGACTACCTTCGCATATGATCTAACAGAAGCGGAGAAGATTGTCTCAGAAGTCACAGTTTCAAGTGACTTCTTACACGTACCCCATAACGAATATCGCACACGCGACTGGGAGCGTGAGTCGAAAAAACAAATCTCTTCGGAGCTCCACTGCGCAACTCTCGCAGAATATTACAAACATAAGAGGATACCCAGGGGACTACGAGTCCACCTTCGACCGACACTATTCCCCTCAAATAAAGAATACTGTACTAAATTTGAAAACATTATAAATAAATTTTCCCTAGACATAATTGTCCTCAGTATCGAATATCTCCAGAAAACTATTCAAGACTCCAAGGAGAAACTTACGGCAATTGAAAGCCAACTACTATCAACAACTTCCACCTCCGAATGGTCCGAACTAAAGAAGAAGACAGACAAAATACTGGACGAACATCGGAAGTACCTAGAGAATACAAAGCGCACCAAATTCATCCGAGACACAGAGGATTATAAACTCAACAAAGTCTACAGATGGCAATGGCAAGATTCAAGATCGGGATACGGATATACCCCATATACAGGCTACGCTTCCTCCTCCTCGGGCAGCGAGAGATCCACCACCTACCGTTACCAGCGTTTTTTTCCCAGGCGCGGCTACCAACAACGACGAAGACACACATACGCCGAGGACGAGGCACCCACCGATCCAAAACCAACAGGCATCCAGACCCGCTCGCAGGTAGGAACCTTATAGTGAACATTTCTTCACAAACTCTTTCACCTGCTGAATTAAATTTATTATCAAAGGGACTCTCATTTTGCCCATACGGCAATCTAAGATCCTTCCCTTTGGAACAGGAACTTAACAGATTTTACAGAACATTGAGACTTAAAGCCCACTTTTCACAACAAATCACAGTACCACCTACGGTTACATCACCCACTCCTCTATCTATCACGACATTGGGCCTGAGGAACAAAAGTAACTATATGCCCCCCAAAACGCATCATGGTGTTGAAGCATTCATTGACCTCATTAATCGTGATATCAAAGTTAATACTAATGCCCTGAAAAATGGGGAACTTCATGTTCCATCTAACCTACGAAGTGAGGAACATATGGCCTTGAACACACTACAGGCACATAGAACAATTACCATCAAACCAGCTGACAAAGGGGGAGCGATAGTCGTAATGGATACCTCATTTTACATTCAGGAAATACAGAGACAACTATCCGACACCACTACCTATGAGCAGGTCCAACACAATCCCACTTTTCAACTTACTAAGGATATCACCATATTTCTAGACCATCAGCTTAAACTTAACACCATTGATAAATCCACATATACCTTTCTCCTTAACAACAATCCCATCCTTCCGGTATTTTACATTCTACCTAAAATTCACAAAAACCTCACCCACCCACCAGGCAGGCCTATTGTAGCCTCCACTGACTCTGTACTCTCACCACTATCAAAATTTCTTGAAAAAATACTAACTCCGCTTATTAAACGAACACGCTCCTTCTTACTTGACACTTCACAATTCCTATCCATCATTTCTGACCTACAGGACCTACCCTCAGACAGTCTGCTAGTGACATTAGATGTCAATAGCTTGTATACCTCTATTTCACATGTCAAAGGTATCAAAGCAGTCACAATATTACTTAGCACTTCTGAACTCCTCCCAATAGCACAGACGTTCTGTATACGCCTATTAGAATTTGTGCTCCAACACAATTTCTTTATGTTTGGTGATAACTTCTATATACAGAGGAAAGGGACCGCCATGGGTGCGCACGTGGCGCCTCCCTACGCTAATGCCTTTATGGCTCAATTTGAGGAAGACTGGATTTATTCCAATGCCCTATTCCAGACTCATGCATTAACATGGTACAGATATATCGATGATATATTCTGTATATGGCAAGGTGACCAACACACATTCAATGCATTTCTACTATACATCAACAGCATTGACTCTGATCTACAATTCACTGCTCATACGGACCCGCAATCTATTAGTTTCTTAGATACAGTTGTCATCAAGACCCCCACAGGAACACTGACGACCGATTTGTATTGCAAACCCACTGACCGGAACACTCTCCTACATTACTCCAGTTGCCATCCTCTCACCACCAAACAATCCTTACCCCGTTCACAGTTCCAAAGGGTAGCTCGAATTGTCAAACACCCCACACTCCAGAAACAAAGACTACAAGAAATATCTAAAAAATTTCAGGATAGAGGATATCCACTTCCTCTACTGAAACGAGAACAGACTCTTCCCGTACGCCAAAGCTCCCCTCCTAATACTACTCCATCATCACCCCGTCTCCCGCTAGTAGTGACATACCACCCTATCATGCCTAAAATTCAAACAGTAATAAAAAAACACTGGTCGATCTTGAAAGATTCCTATCCAGATATTCCTGAATTTCAGTCACCGGTCCGCATGTGTTATAAAAGACCACAAAATTTAAGAGATCGATTAGTCAAGGCTGATATTGGACGGTTAAGACCTTCCATAAAACAAACCACACTAGCACCTTCAAAAACAGGCACCTACCCATGTCTTAACTGCACCCAATGTAACAATGTCATTAGAGGTAACAGGATTATTCACCCCCACTCATGCAAAATATACCACCCAAAAGGCTTCTATACATGCTCCTCTTCATATGTCGTATATATGATTCGTTGTCCATGTGGCCTTGCATATGTGGGAGAAACTACCCAATGTGTACGGGACCGCATTTCCAAGCACAAATCGGACATTCGCTACAACATAACGGAATTACCGGTTCCACATCATTTCATTTCAGCAAACCATCAGATTAACCAATTAAAGTTTCAAATTTTAGAACAAGTAGCATCGGCAAGACGTGGAGGCAACAGGATAGCACGGTTAAAACAACGTGAGGCTTACTGGATCTATGAACTTAATACTTTGACACCTCGTGGATTAAATAGAGACTTTGATTTCTGTATCTCTTGATCCTTTACACTTTTTCATTTCATTTTGTCGCTTTACTATTGACTCATAATGTTCTCATCTTATTAACCCATTAAGCTATTTGTACCAATTTTTACAATAGGTGATAATTATGGATTTCCAAATATTAACTCTCTCTTCCCCCCCCCCCTCTTTATTCTCCACAGGTGAAATGACCACTATCAGCCAGGTAGTAGTATACCATTAGTGATATAATATAGTATAAGATACTGCTATTATTATAATATATTGATAGAAATATAGAAAATAATATATATTTAGAAATGTAGAGACATATTATCTTACTAATCCCTATAGGGACCAATGCATTACCCTGTATATCGATGTTACCTGATTAATTACTAACATAGTATAGATACTATTTTTTCCCCTTAAGAGATATATATGTCTGAGGTCTATTATCTTATTCTGGTACTCCTCACAAGCTTCTCAGTGCCATTTCTACTATTTTCTGTCTCTCCCATACATAATTACTAGTTGCCAGTGCCCTTCTTAGACACTAGAGTACCTCTGCGCATGCGCGCTCCCGACATTGACTACCCACACTACGCATGCGCCTATTCATTACGTCACCATTTCGGCGCCAGTCACGCCGCGCCTCGTCATCCCCGCGGTCCTTTTAAATTGCACAGGCATCCAGCATCCCCACGCCATCCACGATTCTCCCTACTCCACAGAACTAAGGTATGTACAGTGATTGCGACCAAGTGAGCAGCTATTATATTAACTATGCCACGCTTGTTATGCCTGTTATGCTTACTAAGGTATTTATACTTAGAGAGTGTCCTTATACAATAATCTTGAAATCTTACCTACAACTAAACTATTAGTTATGCCCAATGGACCGCTCTGAACATCTCCTATTTTTACCATTCTAATGCCACTATTTTCCTTAACTCTGCCCCTCTCCATTCTATTATGGCTACTGCTATGCCATTCTAGCACACCTATTGAATGACTTTATATACTACCATCTACCTAATATTATACCATTTGGCTTCCACAGATATCTCATCCTTACGCTGGTACCTCTGCCTGGCTACCACTATTCTGTGGTCCCATTACTCTAGCGGTTACTACAGTCATTTTGCCATTTTCATTTCATTTCATTTTTCAATTTTGTCATTTTTGACGATTTGTGCTTATCATTTTGCCACTGTTATTGTTTGATTTCTATTTTCATTTACATGCTATAAGTACAATATCCGTCTATGTACAATATGGATGGGTCCGGTTCGTTTTGTATTACCATTATGTATTCTCATCGATGATAGACGTCTTGTTCTCCCCTTATCAATGTTATATCTCTTTAAACATTGTCTATTTTGTTATCACGATATGCATGTAATTAACTTTGTGCCTGATCAGTATATATATATATAAATGTAATTATGTACTTATTTATATAATAGGCCGTGAACGTTGGCCAGTGGCTATTACTTTTGGATGGATATACAAAAGAATAATATATATACAAAAGATATGAAATAAAATAAGCAACTAAAAATATTTACAGAGTGCCGTGGTCTTTTGATAATATTCCCATCATCCACAGACCTGCTGCTTAGCTTCGGGAGCGTGGATCTGTGTTTGGCCTCGTTCCCAAGGCGGCTTTGCTAGCTGGGAGACTCCCTGCTCCTAAGTCTGCCTTGAGCGCCTAGCTGATCACTCGGTGCTCGACTTGTCTGTCTGTCGGTCATGTGACGCTGGCCACGTCACATGACCCTCAGACCCCACTATAAATACAGGCAGCCTGCTGGCCACAGGTTTCCTGCTAATTCTAGGTTCCTGGCTATTTGTTGGACTACTGATTACTCACCTGATCCTGTTCCCTTACGATCCTTTGCCTGCTCCTCCTGTACTGCGCATCCCTCCTGGTATTGTGACCTCGGCTCCCACCTGACTACTCTTTGCGGACTCCTCTGGTACTTCTCTACTCTTCTGGTATTTGACCCCAGGTTCTCCGGACCATTCATTGCTTAACCCTTTGTACTGTGTAGCTCTCTTGGTTCTGACCCGGTCCATTCACATTCCAGTATTTGTCTTGTCTGTCTTCCCAGCACGTATCCTAAGTTAGGGACTGCCGTCTAGTTGTCCCCTGTAATTAGGACTTGCGAGGCAAGTAGGCAGGGCCAGGGGTGAGGGTGGAGCACAGTGGTCACTATCCTCCCCACTGTGTGCAGTGTACGTGACCGTCACAGAAAGCACTGGCAATAATCTGTGACAGGGCATTTCCAGGCAGTTTATGTGTTGGTGTAATGGGGGGAATAGTCTAGTAGATTGCCAGCTTCTGTTTTACACTAGAGAAAGGTTTTTCAGAATCTGCATAATTCAACGCACATAAAACATTAATCCCTAATCTGTTAGTGGCGCTAATACTGTATTATTCACAAAGTAAATTGTCAGTAGCTGTGTCTTCAGTGTGTTTGTAGAAAGGGAAGGACATTTTATTGTGCCTCTCTGTCTTTAAGTTAAAAAAACAGACTTGTAAACTGTTCTATAATTTGTGTGGCTGTGTACATTAGGCCGCCAAATGTGAGAAATGATGACAAAATTGCAAGCTTTCCAGGCTACTTGGGCCTCTTTGCCAGGCGTCTCTTAAGACAGTATCTGAAGAGACACGTATTTATAGACCAAAGTACATGCCGTAGGAATAATGAGGCAGATGAGACAAGTGATGCATAGCAGATCAATATAAGTGGAGGACTAAACAAACAATTGTAACAGTAAATTGTTGGAGCAATTATGCATGAGGATTACAGATAAGAAGTGTGAAAGTTTTATTGTCCTCTAATTGATGTCCAGTCCATGAATGCAATGAACCCAAGAGGTCTGAGGGCCACATTCCTTGAGAGATGTAGAAAGACATAAATCCATGAGGCACATGCTTTCCTGATCTGAGTGTGGGAAAGGTGTAGGAAAGCGCAAGGTTGCCGTCATTGACAGAAGATATGTCCTAATTTTAAGTGGCAGTGGCAGCTTGTGCTTACTGACACTATTGGTTATTTAGTGTGGCTGTAAAGCCGATCCGGGTCGGCTCTTACTGGGAGCAGCCAAATGCCAGGTTTGGGTAAGGGATAGGGATGAGCGAACCCGAACTGTATAGTTCGGGTTCATACCGAATTTTGGGGTGTCCGTGACACGGACCCGAACCCGAACATTTTCGTAAAAGTCAGTGTTCGGGTTCGGTGTTCGGCGCTTTCTTGGCGCTTTTTGAAAGGCTGCAAAGCAGCCAATCATCAAGCGTCATACTACTTGCCCCAAGAGGCCATCACAGCCTTGCCCACTATTGGCATGGCTGTGATTGGCAAGTGCAGCATGTGACCCAGCCTCTATATAAGCTTGGGTCACGTTGAACTGCACGTCACTCTGCTGATTGAAGCATAGGGAGAGGTTGCAGCTGCGACGTTAGGGCGAGATTAGGCAGTGATTAACTCCTCCAAAAGACTTCATTCTGTGATCGATCTGCAGCTGTGGATCATTGAAGTGCTAATATTGACTTGCTCACTTTTTTGAGGCTGCCCAGAGCGTTTTTAGATCACTTTTTTTCTGGGGTGATCGGCGGCCATTTTGTGACTTGTGGTGCGCCAGCACAAGCTATCACCAAGTGTATTTAACCATCAATAGTGTGGTTATTTTGTGCTATATCCTACATCAGCTGCAGGCTGAGCCTGTGTCACCGAAGTGCATTTAACAATCAACAGTCTGGTTATTTTTTGGCCATATACTACATCAGCTGCAGGCTGAGCCTGTGTCACCGAAGTGCATTTAACCATCAACAGTCTGATTATTTTTTGGCCATATACTACATCTGGTGCAGGCTGAGCCTGTGTCACCCAACTGCATTTAACCATCAACAGTGTGGTTATTTTTTGGCCATATACTACATCAGGGGCAAGTTGAGCCTGTCACCCAGCGCCTAAAAAATAGACCTGACATTTCTATTCAACCAAATCTGTACTGTTTTAGCTGGTCAAGTTATTTGTAGCGACCGTAAAAGCACACTTTTTGTTCTGGGTTGAAAGACTATTCCCAAATTTGCCATTCTCAAAATAACTAGTTTCTGGTATTTGAGGCCTACTTGAAATCTATCGCAAAAAGGATATCTTACATTGAAGATACTGATAGTGTCATTCAGAAAAACCTAAGACACACGCTACCGTGCAGATAGAAGTCTGATTCTGAGATTAAACCTTAACCTGTCACACAGTGCAAAAAAAAACAGGTCTCACATTTCTATTCAAGCAAATCTGTACTGTTTTAGCTGGTCAAGTTATTTGTAGTGACCGTAAAAGCCCCTTTTTTTTTCTGGGTTGAAAAACTATTCCCAAATTTGCCATTCTCAAAATAACTAGTTTCTGGTATTTGAGGCCTACTTGAAATCTATCCCAAAAAGGATATCTTACATTGAAGGTACTAATAGTGTCATTCAGAAAAACCTAAGACACACGCTACCGTGCAGATAGAAGTCTGATTCTGAGATTAAACCTTAACCTGTCACACAGTGCAAAAAAAAACAGGTCTCACATTTCTATTCAAGCAAATCTGTACTGTTTTAGCTGGTCAAGTTATTTGTAGTGACCGTAAAAGCCCTTTTTTTTTTCTGGGTTGAAAAACTATTCCCAAATTTGCCATTCTCAAAATAACTAGTTTCTGGTATTTGAGGCCTACTTGAAATCTATCCCAAAAAGGATATCTTACATTGAAGGTACTGATAGTGTCATTCAGAAAAACCTAAGACACACGCTACCGTGCAGATAGAAGTCTGATTCTGAGATTAAACCTTAACTTGTCACACAGTGCAAAAAAAAACAGGTCTCACATTTCTATTCAAGCAAATCTGTACTGTTTTAGCTGGTCAAGTTATTTGTAGCGACCGTAAAAGCACATTTTTTTTTCTGGGTTGAAAAACTATTCCCAAATTTGCCATTCTCAAAATAACTAGTTTCTAGTATTTGAGGCCTACTTGAAATCTATCCCAAAAATGATATCTTACATTGAAGGTACTGATAGTGTCATTCAGAAAAACCTAAGACACACGCTACCGTGCAGATAGAAGTCTGATTCTGTGATTAAACCTTAACCTGTCACACAGTGCAAAAAATAAACAGGTCTCACATTTCTATTCAAGCAAATCTGTACTGTTTTAGCTGGTCAAGTTATTTGTAGTGACCGTAAAAGCACATATTTTTTTATGGGTTGAAAAACTATTCCCAAATTTGCCATTCTCAAAATTGTGGTGAACGGGAACAATGAGGAAAACATCTAATAAGGGACGCGTACGCAGACGTGGACATGGTCGTGGTGGTGTTAGTGGACCCTCTGGTGCTGGGAGAGGACGTGGCCGTTCTGCCACAGCCACACGTCCTAGTGTTCCAACTACCTCAGGTCCCAGTAGCCGCTAGAATTTACAGGGATATTTGGTGGGGCCCAATGCCGTTCTAAGGATGGTAAGGCCTAAGCAGGTACAGGCATTAGTCAATTGGGTGGCCGACAGTGGATCCAGCACGTTCACATTATCTCCCACCCAGTCTTCTGCAGAAAGCGCACAGATGGCGCATGAAAACCAAGCCCATCAGTCTGTCACATCACCCCCATGCATATCAGGGAAACTGTCTGAGCCTCAAGTTATGCAGCAGTCTCTTATGCTGTTTGAAGACTCTGCTGCCAGGGTTTCCCAAGGGCATCCACCTAGCTCTTCACCAGGGGTGGAAGAGATAGAATGCACTAACGCACAACCATTTATGTTTCCTGATGATGAGGACATGGGAATACCACCTCAGCACGTCTCTGATGATGACGAAACACAGGTGCCAACTGCTGCGTCTTTCTGCAGTGTGCAGACTGAACAGGAGGTCAGGGATCAAGACTGGGTGGAAGACGATGCAGGGGACCATGAGGTCCTAGACCCCACATGGAATGAAGGTCGTGCCACTGACTTTCACAGTTCGGAGGAAGAGGCAGTGGTGAGACCGAGCCAACAGCGTAGCAAAAAGAGGGAGCAGTGGGCAAAATCAGAACACCCGCCGCCAAGAGACTCCGCCTGCTACTGACCGCCGCCATCTGGGACCGAGCACCCCAAAGGCAGCTTCAAGGAGTTCCCTGGCATGGCACTTCTTCAAACAATGTGCTGACGACAAGACCCGAGTGGTTTGCACGCTGTGCCATCAGAGCCTGAAGCGAGGCATTAACGTTCTGAACCTTAGCACAACCTGCATGACCAGGCACCTGCATGCAAAGCATGAACTGCAGTGGAGTAAACACCTTAAAAACAAGGAAGTCACTCAGGGCATCCCCTGCTGCCTCTTCTGCTGCTGCCGCCTCGGCCTCTTCTGCTGCTGCCGCCACCCGCCTCGGCCTCTTCCTCTGCCTCTGGAGGAACGTTGGCACCTGCCGCCCAGCAAACATGGGATGTACCACCAACACCACCACCTGCATCACAAACATCTCAACCATGTCACACGGCAGCGTTCAGCTCGCCATCTCACAAACATTTGAGAGAAAGCGTAAATTCCCACCTAGCCACCCTCGATCCCTGGCCCTGAATGCCAGCATTTCTAAACTACTGGCCTATGAAATGCTGTCATTTAGGCTGGTGGACACACACAGCTTCAAACAGCTCATGTCGCTTGCTGTCCCACAGTATGTTGTTCCCAGCCGCCACTACTTCTCCAAGAGAGCCGTGCCTTCCCTGCACAAACAAGTGTCCGATAAAATCAAGTGTGCACTGCACAACATCATCTGTGGCAAGGTCCACCTAACCACAGATACGTGGACCAGTAAGCACGGCCAGGGACGCTATATCTCCCTAACTGCACACTGGGTAAATGTAGTGGCGGCTGGGCCCCAGGCGGAGAGCTGTTTGGCGCACGTCCTTTCCGCCGCCAAGGGATCGCAGGGCAACATTCTTTGCCTCCTGTCTCCTCCTCCTCCTACTCAGCTTCCTCCTCCTCTTCTTCCACCTGCTCATCCAGTCAGCCACACACCTTCACCACCAACTTCAGCACAGCCCGGGGTAAAGGTCAGCAGGCCTTTCTGAAACTCATATGTTTGGGGGACAGGCCCCACACCGCACAGGAGTTGTGGCGGGGTATAGAACAACAGACCGACGAGTGGTTGCTGCCGGTGAGCCTCAAGGCCCGGCCTGGTGGTGTGCGATAATGGGCGAAATCTCGTTGCAGCTCTGGGACTAGCCGGTTTGACGCACATCCCTTGCCTGGCGCATGTGCTGAATTTGGTGGTGCAGAAGTTCATTCGCAACTACCCCCGACATGTCAGAGCTGCTGCATAAAGTGTGGGCCGTCTGTTCGCGCTTCCGGCGTTCACACCCTGCCGCTGCTCGCCTGTCCTGCGCTACAGCGTAACTTCGGCCTTCCCGCTCACCGCCTCATATGCGACGTACCCACCAGGTGGAACTCCACCTTGCATATGCTGGACAGACTGTGCGAGCAGCAGCAGGCCATAGTGGAGTTTCAGCTGCAGCACGCACGGGTCAGTCGCACTGTGGATCAGACACACTTCACCACCAATGACTGGGCCTCCATGCGAGACCTGTGTGCCCTGTTGCGCTGTTTCGAGTACTCCACCAACATGGCCAGTGGCGATGACGCCGTTATCAGCGTTACAATACCACTTCTATGTCTCCTTGAGAAAACACTTAGGGCGATGATGGAAGAGGAGGTGGCCCAGGAGGAAGAGGAGGAAGAGGGGTCATTTTTAGCACTTTCAGGCCAGTCTCTTCGAAGTGACTCAGAGGGAGGTTTTTTGCAACACCAGAGGCCAGGTACAAATGTGGCCAGACAGGGCCCACTACTGGAGGAGGAGGAGGACGAGGATGAGGAGGAGGTGGAGGAGGATGAGGATGAAGCATGTTCACAGCGGGGTGGCACCCAAAGCAGCTCGGGCCCATCACTGGTGCGTGGCTGGGGGGAAACACAGGACGATGACGATACGCCTCCCGCTTGTCCTTACCTCTGGGCAGCCTGGCACACATGAGCGACTACATGCTGCAGTGCCTGCGCAACGACAGCAGAGTTGCCCACATTTTAACGTGTGCGGACTACTGGGTTGCCACCCTGCTGGATCCCCCGGTACAAAGACAATGTGCCCACCTTACCTCCTACACTGGAGCGTGATAGGAAGATGCGCGAGTACAAGCGCACGTTGGTAGACGCGCTACTGAGAGCATTCCCAAATGTCACAGGGGAACCAGTGGAAGCCCAAGGCGAAGGCAGAGGAGGAGCAAGAGGTCGCCAACGCAGCTGTGTCACGGCCAGCTCCTCTGAGGGCAGGGTTAGCATGGCAGAGATGTGGAACAGTTTTGTCACCACGCCACAGCTAACTGCACCACCACCTGATACGGAACGTGTTAGCAGGAGGCAACATTTCACTAACATGGTGGAACAGTACCTGTGCACACCCCTCCACATACTGACTGATGGTTCGGCCCCATTCAACTTCTGGGTCTCCAAATTGTCCACGTGGCCAGAGCTAGCCTTTTATGCCTTGGAGGTGCTGGCCTGCCCGGCAGCCAGCGTTTTGTCTGAACGTGTATTCAGCACGACAGGGGGCGTCATTACAGACAAACGCAGCCGCCTGTCTACAGCCAATGTGGACAAGCTGACGTTCATAAAAATGAACCAGGCATGGATCCCACAGGACCTGTCCATCCCTTGTGCAGATTAGATATTAACTACCTCCCCTTAACAATATATTATTCTACTCCAGGGCACTTCCTCATTCAATACTATTTTTAATTTCATTTTACCATTATATTGCGGGGCAACCCAAAGTTGAATGAACCTCTCCTCTGTCTGGGTGCCGGGGCCTAAATGTGTGACAGTGGCCTGTTCCAGTGGTGGGTGACGTGAAGCCTGATTCTCTGCTATGACATGAAGACAGATTCTGTGCTGACATGAAGCCAGATTCTCAGTTACGCGACCTCTCTCCTCTGCCTGGGTGCCTGGGCCTAAATATGTGACAGTGGCCTGTTCCAGTGGTGGGTGACGTGAAGCCTGATTCTCTGCTATGACATGAAGACAGATTCTGCGCTGACATAAGGCCAGATTCTCTGTTACGGGACCGCTCTCCTCTGTTTGGGTGCCGGGCCCTTAATGTGTGACAGTGGCCTGTTCCAGTGATGGGTGACGTGAAGCCTGATTCTCTGCTATGACATGAAGACAGATTCTGTGCTGACATAAGGCCAGATTCTCTGTTACGCGACCTCTCTCCTCTGCCTGGGTGCCTGGGCCTAAATGTGTGACAGTGGCCTGTTCCAGTGGTGGGTGATGTGAAGCCTGATTCTCTGCTATGACATGAAGACAGATTCTGCGCTGACATAAGGCCAGATTCTCTGTTACGGGTCTGCTCTCCTCTGTCTGGGTGCCGGGGCCTAAATGTGTGACAGTGGCCTGTTCCAGTGGTGGGTGACGTGAAGCCTGATTCTCTGCTATGACATGAAGACAGATTCTGTGCTGACATAAGGCCAGATTCTCTGTTACGGGACCGCTCTCCTCTGTCTGGGTGCCGGGGCCTAAATGTGTGACAGTGGCCTGTTCCAGTGGTGGGTGACGTGAAGCCTGATTCTCTGCTATGACATGAAGACAGATTCTGTGCTGACATAAGGCCAGATTCTCTGTTACGCGACCTCTCTCCTCTGCCTGGGTGCCTGGGCCTAAATATGTGACAGTGGCCTGTTCCAGTGGTAGGTGACGTGAAGCCTGATTCTCTGCTATGACATGAAGACAGATTCTGCGCTGACATAAGGCCAGATTCTCTGTTACGGGACCGCTCTCCTCTGTCTGGGTGCCGGGGCCTAAATGTGTGACAGTGGCCTGTTCCAGTAGTGGGCGACGTGAAGCCTGATTCTCTGCTATGACATGAAGACAGATTCTGTGCTGACATAAGGCCAGATTCTCTGTTACAGGACCGCTCTCCTCTGTCTGGGTGCCGGGGCCTAAATGTGTGACAGTGGCCTGTTCCAGTGGTGGGTGACGTGAAGCCTGATTCTCTGCTATGACATGAAGACAGATTCTGTGCTGACATAAGGCCAGATTCTCTGTTACAGGACCGCTCTCCTCTGTCTGGGTGCCCGGGGCCTAAATGTGTGACAGTGGCCTGTTCCAGTGGTGGGTGACGTGAAGCCTGATTCTCTGCTATGACATGAAGACAGATTCTGCGCTGACATAAGGCCAGATTCTCTGTTACGGGACCGCTCTCCTCTGTCTGGGTGCCGGGGCCTAAATGTGTGACAGTGGCCTGTTCCAGTGGTGGGTGACGTGAAGCCTGATTCTCTGCTATGACATGAAGACAGATTCTGTGCTGACATAAGGCCAGATTCTCTGTTACAGGACCGCTCTCCTCTGTCTGGGTGCCTGGGCCTAAATATGTGACAGTGGCCTGTTCCAGTGGTAGGTGACGTGAAGCCTGATTCTCTGCTATGACATGAAGACAGATTCTGCGCTGACATAAGGCCAGATTCTCTGTTACGGGACCGCTCTCCTCTGTCTGGGTGCCGGGGCCTAAATGTGTGACAGTGGCCTGTTCCAGTAGTGGGGCGACGTGAAGCCTGATTCTCTGCTATGACATGAAGACAGATTCTGTGCTGACATAAGGCCAGATTCTCTGTTACAGGACCGCTCTCCTCTGTCTGGGTGCCGGGGCCTAAATGTGTGACAGTGGCCTGTTCCAGTGGTGGGTGACGTGAAGCCTGATTCTCTGCTATGACATGAAGACAGATTCTGTGCTGACATAAGGCCAGATTCTCTGTTACAGACCGCTCTCCTCTGTCTGGGTGCCGGGGCCTAAATGTGTGACAGTGGCCTGTTCCAGTGGTGGGTGACGTGAAGCCTGATTCTCTGCTATGACATGAAGACAGATTCTGCGCTGACATAAGGCCAGATTCTCTGTTACGGGACCGCTCTCCTCTGTCTGGGTGCCGGGCCTAAATGTGTGACAGTGGCCTGTTCCAGTGGTGGGGTGACGTGAAGCCTGATTCTCTGCTATGACATGAAGACAGATTCTGCGCTGACATAAGGCCAGATTCTCTGTTACAGGACCGCTCTCCTCTGTCTGGGTGCCGGGGCCTAAATGTGTGACAGTGGCCTGTTCCAGTGGTGGGTGACGTGAAGCCTGATTCTCTGCTATGACATGAAGACAGATTCTGCGCTGACATAAGCCAGATTCTCTGTTACGGGACCGCTCTCCTCTGTCTGGGTGCCGGGGCCTAAATGTGTGACAGTGGCCCTGTTCCAGTGGTGGGTGACGTGAAGCCTGATTCCTCTGCTATGACATGAAGACAGATTCTGTGCTGACATAAGGCCAGATTCTCTGTTACAGGACCGCTCTCCTCTGTCTGGGTTTTGGTCCCTAAATGTGTGACAGTGGCCTGTTCCAGTGGTGGGTGACGTGAAGCCTGATTCTCTGCTATGACATGAAGACTGATTCTGTGCTGACATAAGGCCAGATTCTCTGTTACGCGACCTCTCTCCTCTGCCTGGGTGCCTGGGCCTAAATATGTGACAGTGGCCTGTTCCAGTGGTGGGTGACGTGAAGCCTGATTCTCTGCTATGACATGAAGACAGATTCTTTGCTGACATAAGGCCAGATTCTCTGTTACGAGACCGCTCTCCTCTGTCTGGGTGCCGGGGCCTAAATGTGTGACAGTGGCCTGTTCCAGTTGTGGGTGACGTGAAGCCTGATTCTCTGCTATGACATGAAGACAGATTCTGTGCTGACATAAGGCCAGATTCTCTGTTACGCGACCTCTCTCCTCTGCCTGGGTGCCTGGATTAAATATGTGACAGTGGCCTGTTCCAGTGGTGGTGACGTGAAGCCTGATTCTCTGCTATGACATGAAGACAGATTCTGCGCTGACATAAGGCCAGATTCTCTGTTACGGGACCGCTCTCCTCTGTCTGGGTGCCGGGGCCTAAATGTGTGACAGTGGCCTGTTCAGTGGTGGGTGACGTGAAGCCTGATTCTCTGCTATGACATGAAGACAGATTCTGCGCTGACATAAGGCCAGATTTTCTGTTACGGGACCGCAGTCCTCTGTCTGGGTGCCGGGGCCTAAATGTGTGACAGTGGCCTGTTCCAGTAGTGGGTGACGTGAAGCCTGATTCTCTGCTATGACATGAAGACAGATTCTGTGCTGACATAAGGCCAGATTTTTCTGTTACGGGACCGCTCTCCTCTGTCTGGGTGCCGGGGCCTAAATGTGTGACAGTGGCCTGTTCCAGTGGTGGGTGACGTGAAGCCTGATTCTCTGCTATGACATGAAGACAGATTCTGTGCTGACATGAAGCCAAATTCTCTACTATGGCATGAAGAGACTGATTCTGTGCTGACATGAAGCCAGATTCTTTGCTATGGCATGAAGAGACTGATTCTCTGCTGACGTGAAGCCAGATTCTCTGCTATGGGACCTCTGTCCAATTGATATTGGTTCATTTTTATTTTTTTAATTTTAATTTTAATTCATTTCCCTATCCACATTTGTTTGCAGGGGATTTACCTACATGTTGCTGCCTTTTACAGCCCTCTAGCTCTTTCCTAGGCTGTTTTACAGCCTTTTTAGTGCCCAAAAGTTTGGGTCCCCATTGACTTCAATGGGGTTCGGGTTCGGGACGAAGTTCGGGTCGGGTTCGGATCCCGAACTCGAACATTTCCGGGAAGTTCGGCCGAACTTCTCGAACCCGAACATCCAGGTGTTCGCTCAACTCTAGTAAGGGATATAAAACCCAGCCAGCAGGGGCGTAGCTAACAGCTCATGGGCCCTGGTGCAAGAGTTCAGCTTGGGCCCTCCTTCCCTCAGTGCATTGTGTGTCTTCTTATGTGGCACAAGGGTCTTTGGCCCCCCTCAGGCTCCCGGGCCCGGTAGCGACTGCTACCTCTGCACCCCCTATAACTACGCCCATGCCAGCCAGCAGTCTCAGCTGGTTGTGCATTATCCTCCAGCAGACAGTGGAGCTTTGCCAGTCTCTGTGTTGGGGTCTGAGAGTTTTGGCCGGGATTAAGGCCTGCTATCTTGTTTTGATGAAAGCATGTGGACTTCTGTTTCACCCAATGACTTATGTGTTGCTGCCTGATGTGAACAAACACCAGACTCAAGGTAACATTTTTTTCCTTGAAACTGACTTTTTGTTGTCACTTTCCTTATGTGTGAATAAAACACTGAACTGTTTATCCACTTCAGCCCCCTTAGCTTAAACACCCTTAATGACCAGGCCACTTTTTACACTTCTGCACTACACTACTTTCACCGTTTATTGCTCGGTCATGCAACTTACCACCCAAATGAATTTTACCTCCTTTTCTTCTCACTAATAGAGCTTTCATTTGTTGGTATTTCATTGCTGCTGACATTTTTACTTTTTTTGTTATTAATCGAAATTTAACGATTTTTTTGCAAAAAAATGACATTTTTCACTTTCAGTTGTAAAATTTTGCAAAAAAAACGACATCCATATATAAATTTTTCTCTAAATTTATTGTTCTACATGTCTTTGAAGAAAAAAAAATGTTTGGGTAAAAAAAAATGGTTTGGGTAAAAGTTATAGCGTTTACAAACTATGGTACAAAAATGTGAATTTCCGCTTTTTGAAGCAGCTCTGACTTTCTGAGCACCTGTCATGTTTCCTGAGATTCTACAATGGCCAGACAGTAAAAACACCCCATAAATGACCCCATTTCAGAAAGTAGACACCCTAAGGTATTCGCTGATGGGCATAGTGAGTTCATAGAACTTTTTATTTTTTGTCACAAGTTAGCGGAAAATGATGATTTTTTTTTTTCTTACAAAGTCTCATATTCCACTAACTTGTGACAAAAAATATAAACTTCCATGAACTCACTATGCCCATCACGAAATACCTTGGGGTGTCTTCTTTCCAAAATGGGGTCACTTGTGGGGTAGTTATACTGCCCTGGCATTTTAGGGGCCCGAATACGTGAGAAGTGGTTTGAAATCAAAATCTGTAAAAAATGGCCGGTGAAATCCGAAAGGTGCTTTTTGGAATGTGGGCCCCTTTGCCCACCTAGGCTGCAAATAAGTGTCACACATCTGGTATTGCCGTACTCAGGAGAAGTTGGGCAATGTGTTTTGTGGTGTCATTTTACATATACCCATGCTGGGTGAGATAAATATCTCGGTCAAATGCCAACTTTGTATAAAAAAATGGGAAAAGTTGTCTTTTGCCAAGATATTTCTCTCACCCAGCATGGGTATATGTAAAATGACACCCCAAAACGCATTGCCCAACTTCTCCTGAGTACGGTGATACCAGATGTGTGACACTTTTTTGCAGCCTAGGTGGGCAAAGGGGCCCACATTCCAAAAAGCACCTTTCGGATTTCACCGGCCATTTTTTTTACAGATTTTGATTTCAAACCACTTCTCACGCATTCGGGCCCCTAAAATGCCAGGGCAGTATAACTACCCCACAAGTGACCCCATTTTGGAAAGAAGACACCCCAAGGTATTTTGTAATGGGCATAGTGAGTTCATGGAAGTTTTTATTTTTTGTCACAAGTTAGTGGAATATGAGACTTTGTAAGAAAAAATAAATAAATAAATCATTATTTTCCGCTAACTTGTGACAAAAAAAAAAAATTCTAGGAACTCGCCATGCCCCTCACGGAATACCTTGGGGTGTCTTCTTTCCAAAATGGGGTCACTTGTGGGGTAGTTATACTGCCCTGGCATTCTAGGGGCCCTAATGTGTGGTAAGTAGTTTAAAATCAAAATGTGTAAAAAATGACCTATGAAATCCTAAAGGTGCTCTTTGGAATGTGGGCCCCTTTGCCCACCTAGGCTGCAAAAAAGTGTCACACATGTGGTATCGCCGTACTCAGGAGAAGTTGGGCAATGTGTTTTGGGGTGTCTTTTACATATACTCATGCTGGGTGAGAGAAATATCTCGGCAAAAGACAACTTTTCCCATTTTTTATACAAAGTTGGCATTTGACCAAGATATTTATCTCACCCAGCATGGGTATATGTAAAATGACACCCCAAAACACATTTCCCAACTTCTCCTGAGTACGGCGATACCAGATGTGTGACACTTTTTTGCAGCCTAGTTGCGCAAAGGGGCCCACATTCCTTTTATGAGGGCATTTTTAGACATTTGGATCCCAGACTTCTTCTCACGCTTTAGGGCCCCTAAAATGCCAGGGCAGTATAAATACCCCACATGTGACCCCATTTTGGAAAGAAGACACCCCAAGGTATTCAATGAGGGGCATGGGCAGTTCATAGATTTTTTTTGTTTTTGGCACAAGTTAGCGGAAATTGATTTATTTTTTTTCTCACAAAGTCTCCCTTTCCGCTAACTTGGGACAAGAATTTCAATCTTTCATGAACTCAATATGCCCCTCACGGAATTCCTTGAGGTGTCTTCTTTCCGAAATGGGGTCACATGTGTGGTATTTATACTGTCCTGGCATTTTAGGGGCCCTAAAGCGTGAGAAGAAGTCTGGAATATAAATGTCTAAAACATTTTACGCATTTGGATTCCGTGAGGGGTATGGTGAGTTCATGTGAGATTTTATTTTTTGACACAAGTTAGTGGAATATGAGACTTTGTAAGAAAAAAGAAAAGAAAAAATTTCCGCTAACTTGGGCCAAACAAATGTCTGAATGGAGCCTTACAGGGGGGTGATCAATGACAGGAAGGTGATCACGGAGTCTTTATGGGGTGATCACCCCCCTGTCATTGATCACCCCCCTATAAGGCTCCATTCAGATGTCCGTATGTGTTTTGCAGATCCGATCCATGTATCCGTGGATCCGTAAAAAACATACGGACGTCTGAATGGAGCCTTACAGGGGGGTGATCAATGACAGGGGGGTGATCAGGGAGTCTATATGGGGTGATCACCCCCCTGTCATTGATCACCCCCCTGTATGGCTCCATTCAGACGTCTATGTGTTTTGCGGATCCGATCCATGTATTCGTGGATCCGTAAAAAACATACGGACGTCTGAATGGAGCCTTACAGGGGGGTGATCAATGACAGGGGGGTGATCAGGGAGTCTATATGGGGTGATCACCCCCTGTCATTGATCACCCCCCTATAAGGCTCCATTCAGACGTCCGTATGTGTTTTGCGGATCCGATCCATGTATCCGTGGATCTGTAAAAAACATACGGACGTCTGAATGGAGCCTTACAAGGGGGTGATCAATGACAGGGGGGTGATAAATGACAGGGGGGTGATCAGGGAGTCTATATGGGGTGATCAGGGGTGATCAGGGGTTAATAAGGGGTTAATAAGTGACAGGGGGGGTGTAGTGTAGTGGTGTTTGGTGCTACTTATTACTGAGCTGCCTGTGTCCTCTGGTGGTCGATCCAAACAAAAGGGACCACCAGAGGACCAGGTAGCAGGTATATTAGACGCTGTTATCAAAACAGCGTCTAATATACCTGTTAGGGGTTAAAAAAATCGCATCTCCAGCCTGCCAGGGAACGATCGCCGCTGGCAGGCTGGAGATCCACTCGCTTACCTTCCGATCCTGTGAACGCGCGCGCCTGTGTGCGCGCGTTCACAGGAAATCTCGCGTCTCGCGAGATGACGCGAATATGCGTGACTCTGCGCATGGCTGCCGCCTCCGGACCGCGATCCTGCGTTAGGCGGTCCGGAGGCGGTTAAAGGGATTCTGTCATGACATTTTAGGCCTATAACCTAGACATATGGCCAGGTCCGTCCAAATAGCATGAATCCGAAACTGTACTTATTAAATGTGCCTGTGGCTCTATTAGCACAAAAAACAGGTTTTTGTAACCTGTCATTCACCTACCTAAGGTGTCCAAGGGGACGTCGCTTCATACAGTGTGCCCGGCTGCAGCCATCTCTGTCTGGTGCCCAGCGCCGCCTTCTCAGTTCAAATCACCGCCTTCCTCACCTTAGCCCCGCCTCCGCAATCGTCCGGTCCCTCAGGTTATGCCTAGTGCGCACGCGTGGGATCTGGCTGAGGGGAGAGGACGATTAGTACATGAATGACAGGTTAAAAAAACCTGTTTTATATGCTAATAGAGCCACAGGCACATTTAATAAGGTCTGTTTCGGATTCAGGGTATTAGTAGGGACCTGGCCATATGTTTAGGTTATAGGCCTCAAATCTCATGACAGAATCCCTTTAAGTTAAAGTCGTTGTCGTTGCCTCTATACTGCGTCCCCAAGCCTGTCTACCAGAACAAATCCCCACAATTGGTGGAGGATGGGGGCAAACACGGTGAGGCAGGCCTGAAGGCCGAATGTGGTCCCCAGAAAGTATTTTTTTATCTCCCCGATGATCAAGCGGCGGACTACCCGACAGTAAAAGGTGAGATCCTGGCGAGACTCGGGGTGAATGTATTGGTCCGAGCCCAGCGGGTGCATCAGTGGGAATTTAACCTAGCTGAACCCGCCAGACCACAATATTATGATCTGCTGCACCGATTGCAAAAATGGCTGCAGTTTGACATATTGACTCCCACTGCTATGTTGGATTGGCTGTTGGCGGATGTGTTTTGGATGGCTTCTCCAGCACTGGATCGGCCAGCTGTCTCTGGATAATGCCTTGGAGATGGTTGACCTGGTGGAGAGCTACGAGGCCACCAGAAATCTGCAGGGGGGTTCTTTTGGGAGGGGGCCCGTCAAACCCCGGAAATCTCCACTCCAAACCCGGCAGCTGGTTCCAGCCAAACCCGCCCAGGACATACCCCCTGCAGACCCAGCCTCGGTGGTCTGCTGGCGGTGTCACGAGCCTGGACACATAAGAGCTGACTGTCCCCATCGGAGTGAACCAGAGTTGCTCCACATAAAACAGTTGCGGACGTCCGTCTATCACCCGCAAACGGACGGCCTGGTGGAGAGGTTTAATCAAACATTAAAAAATATGTTTAAAAGAGTGGTGTCTAAGGATGGGAGGGACTGGGATCTTCTTCTGCCCTATCTCATGTTCGCAGTGTGAGAGGTGCCCCAGGCTTCTACTGGGTTCTCGCCCTTCGAACTGCTATACGGCAGACACCATCGCGGTCTGTTGGACGTGGCCAATGAGGCGTGGGAACAACAACCCACACTGCACAAAAGTGTTGTTGAGTATGTCACCCAGATGCAAGGACGGATGAAAACAGTGTTACTTCTGGTTAGGAGGATATGGAGGCAGCACAGCGAGTCCAGAGTATGGTCTATAATCAGCAGGCTCGGGTCCGGAACTTAAACCCGGGTGACCGGGTATTGGTGCTGGTACTAACCGTAGACAGTAAGTTCCTATCAAGGTGGCAGGGGCCCTACGAGGTACTTGAAAAAATTGGAGAGGTAGATTACAATGTACATCAGCCAGGGAGGCGAAAGCCGGAGCAGGTGTACCATGTGAATCTGCTCAAACCCTGGAAAAATAGGGAAACCTGTACGGAAGACAGCCCACATCCAGGGTTTCTAGGGGAAAGGATTTGGTCCCTCTGTCTGAAGCAGGGGAAGCGGCTGCCACAGTGAAAATTGCTGACAGCCTCTCCTCTAAACAGGCTCAATAAGCCAGGGAGTTCATTAGTCGGAACACGGATGTGTTCTCGGACCTTCCTGGATGCACTTCCATAATCCAACATGACATTATCATTGAGCCTCAGGCAAAAATCCGGTTAAAACCATACCGGGTACCCCAGGCTCAGCGGCAAGCCATCGCGGAGGAAGTGCAGCTAATGCTCCAGCTAGGTGTCGTCGAGGAGTCAAAAAGTGAATGGGCAAGTCCGATAGTCTAAATACCCAAGCCGGATGGGACATTGTGCTTCTGTAACGACTTCCGCAAACTGAATAAGGTGTCCAAGTTTGATGCATATGCCATGCCCCGAGTAGATGAGCTTATTGAGAAGTTTGGCCAAGCCCGGTATTTTTCTGTGTTGGACCTCACCAAAGGGTACTTGCAGGTACCCTTGATGGAGGCTACCAAGGAAAAAACGTCTTTCATCATGCCAGAGGGGCTGTATCAGTACAAGGTATTACCCTTTGGTCTACATGGCGGTCCGGCGATGTTTCAAAAGCCAATGGACATTGTACTCCGTCCACATCGTCGGTACGCTTCGGCGTACCTGGACGATATCGTTATCCACAGCACTGACTGGGAAAGTCACCTACCTAAAGTACAGGCTGTAGTGGACTCCCTTAGGAAGGCTGGCTTAACCGCTAACCCAAAACAGTGCACAATAGGGTTAGAAGAGACCAAGTACCTGTGGTATGTAATTGGGCGTGGAACTATCAAACCTCAGGTGAACAAAATTGAGCCAATTAGGAATTGGTTCTGACCTGTCATTACTCAGAAAGTAAAGTTCCTGGGTATGGTGGGGTACTCTATGAGGTTTGTCTCCATTTTTGCTACAGTCGCCGTACCATTGACAGGCCTTTTGAAGGGAAGCAAGTCAGTGACGGTGCAGTGGAATGGGCAGGCGGAAAACGCTTTCTCTGATTTGAAGTCTGCCCTGTGTGGGTCCCTGGTATTGGTGACGCCTGACTTCAAAAGGGAGTTTGTGGTACAGACCGATGCCTCTGAAGTTGGCCTCGGAGCTGTACTCTCTCAGGACATCAATGGGAAGGAACATCCTGTTGTTTTCCTGAGTCGGAAGCTTACCCCAGCCGAGACTAGGTATAGTATAGTGGAGAGAGAGTGCCTGGCCATCAAGTGGGCACTCGAGTCTCTCTGCTATTATCTGTTGGGGAGAAAGTTCCGTCTGGTGACCGACCACTCCCCTCTTAAGTGGATGAGCCAAGCCAAAGAAAGGAATGCTCGGGTCACCAGATGGCTCTTATCTTTACAAAACTTCAAGTTTTCCGTGGAACATAGGGCAGGCAGGTTACAGGGAAGCGCAGATGCCCTGTCCCGGATACACTGTCTGGCGGGTGTTCACCCCCTTCAGGGTTGAACAAAGGGGGGAGGTATGTAGGAAGACACAAGGGGCCGTCATTGATGGAAGGTATGTGTCACCGAGATTCCTGGCCTCGGTGAGGTAAAGGCCGGTAGTTTTAAGTGTCAGCGGCAGCTAGTGCTGACTGACACTAGTTTTTGTTAGTGTGGCTGTAAAGCCGATCCGAGCCGGCTCTTACTGGGAGTAGCCAAAGTGCTGGGTGGGTGGCTTCTCCCCACGCTCCAGGCCGGGTCTTTTTGGCCTATATAGAAAACGCGTATGCCAGGAAACTGGCCCTTAAAGCCTGCTGTGGACTGCGGGTGGAAAACTGCTTACCAGGTGACGATTTTGTTCTATGGACATTGCATGGTGTGAACAAACACTACTACTGTGATCGGTCATTTTTTCCTTACGGTCCATTCACATGTCCGCAAAATGGGTCCACATCCGTTCCGCAATTTTGCGGAACTGGTGCAGACCCATTCATTTTCAATGGGGCCGGAATGTGCTGTCCGCATCCGCATTTACGGATCTGCACTTCCGCATCCATGCTTCCGTTTCCGCAAAAAAATAGAACATGTCCTATTCTTGTCCGCAATTGCGGACAAGATTAGGCTTTTTCTATTATAGTGCCGGTGATGTGCAGTCCGCAAATTGCGGAATGCACATTGCCAGTGTCTGCAGAACACTTACGGACGTGTGAATGGACCCTTATGTGTGAATAAACACCGAACTGTTTAAGTTAAAGATTTTGTGATTGCCTCTATACTGCGTCCGCTAGCCTGTCTACCAGAGCAAAAACCCACAACATACACTTACTGTGTCAGAATTAGTCTTAACAGACGGCCTAATATATTGCTGTGTTTATCTTGTTCACCCGCTGCAGAATTCATACTTAAAAAATGTGTGTATGTATATATATATATACAGTATATATATATATATATATATATATATATATACACTGCTCAAAAAAATAAAGGGAACACAAAAATAACATATCCTAGATCTGAATTAATTAAATATTCTTCTGAAATACTTTGTTCTTTACATAGTTGAATGTGCTAACAACAAATTCACACAAAAAAAATAAAAATGGAAATCAAATTTTTCAACCCATGGAGGTCTGGATTTGGAGTCACACTCAAAATTAAAGTGGAAAAACACACTACAGGCTGATCCAACTTTGATGTAATGTCCTTAAAACAAGTCAAAATGAGGCTCAGTATGTGTGTGGCCTCCACGTGCCTGTATGACCTCCCTACAATGCCTGTGCATGCTCCTGATGAGGTGGCAGACGGTTTCCTGAGGGATCTCCTCTCAGACCTTGACTAAAGCATCTGCCAACTCCTGGACAGTCTGTGTTGCAACGTGACGTGGGTGGATAGAGCGAGACATGATGTCCCAGATGTGCTCAATTAGATTCAGGTCTGGGGAACGGTCTGCACATTGTCTGTTATGCCTTTGGTGTGAATAAAGTCAGTGTATCACAAAGACTGTCTGTGATTGCCTCAATACTGCCGCCGCTACCGTAGCCTACCATGAGCACACCATAGGTGTGCGCACGGGGTGTGCCAGGTGTGCCTGGGCTCACCCTAATCATCACCTCCGTGCTGCACTGCCATCTGCCAACTCCTGATCCCATCCTTCACATAGGCTTCAGGCGAGTGGTCTGAAGCCTATGAGACAGTACAGCGCTAGAATGGATTTGCTCCAGGGAGGTATGATGATTGGAGGAAGAGGCGGAGTCTTTTCATACAGGGGGCGGGGCCTCAAGATGTGCAGGAGATTCAATAGAGCACGTTGTTGGAGAGAGGAGCAGAAACTATAGGTCAGTATGTGGAGGAGAAGATTGACTGTTATGTGTACTTGGGGGGCTTTTTGCAGGGGCTGAAGGGAGGAGGAATAATCCTTGTACTGGAGAATGTATGTTAGAGGGTTCTGAAGAGAGGGGGGTGAAGTGATATTATTTACATGGGGACTGTATGCTGGAGGGGCTGAAGGCAGGAGGGGTGATATTATTTTACATGAGGACTGTATGCTGGAAGGGCTGAAGGCAGGGGGAGTTTTGATTTTACATGGGACTGTATGTTGGAGGGGCTGAAGGCGGGGAGTGATGTATTTTACATGGGACTGTATGCTGAAGGGGCTGAAGGCAGGCGGCGAAGAGAGGAAGGGTGATATTATTTACATGGGACTGTATGCTGGAGGGGCTGAAGGCTGGGGGAGTTTTGTATTTTACATGGGACTGTATGTTGGAGGGGCTGAAGGCAAGGAGTTATGTATTTTACATAGGACTGTATGCTGGAGGGGCTGAAGAGCGCCATAATTATTACCATTAGGGTTTATTCACGCGTCCGTAGTGTTTTGCGGATCCGCAATACACCCGGCCGGCACCCCCATAGAACAGCCTATTCTTATCCGCAGCTGCGGACAAGAATAGGACATGTTCTATTTTTTTCCAGAGCCACGGACCGTAAGTTCGGCAGGCCGCTCCGGAAATGCGGAATGCGAAGAGCACACTGTGTGCTTTCCGCATCCATTCCGTCCCCATAGAGAATGCATGGGTCCGCACCCGTTCCGAACAATTGCGGAATGGATGCGGACACATTCTGCGGATGTGTGAATGGAGCCTAACACAGAGGGGGCCATTATAATATTAAGAATAATAATTACACAAAGGGGCCAGTATATATTATAATTATACAGAGGGCATTATACAGGGTGGGCCATTTATATGGATACACCTTAATAAAATGGGAATGGTTGGTGATATTAACTTCCTGTTTGTGGCACATTAGTATATGTGAGGGGGGAAACTTTTCAAGATGGGTGGTGACCATGGCGGCCATTTTGAAGTCGGCCATTTTGAATCCAACTTTTGTTTTTTCAATAGGTAGAGGGTCATGTGACACATCAAACTTATTGAGAATTTCACAAGAAAAACAATGGTGTGCTTGGTTTTAACGTAACTTTATTCTTTCATGAGTTATTTACAAGTTTCTGAACAATTATAAAATGTGTTCAATGTGCTGCCCATTGTGTTGGATTGTCAATGCAACCCTCTTCTCCCACTCTTCACACACTGATAGCAACACCGCAGCTAGCTAGCACAGGCTTCCAGTATCCGTAGTTTCAGGTGCTGCACATCTCGTATCTTCACAGCATAGACAATTGCCTTCAGATGACCCCAAAGATAAAAGTCTAAGGAGGTCAGATCGGTAGACCTTGGGGGCCATTCAACTGGCCCACGACGACCAATCCACTTTCCAGGAAACTGTTCATCTAGGAATGCTCAGACCTGACGCCCATAATGTGGTGGTGCACCATCTTGCTGGAAAAACTCAGGGAACGTGCCAGCTTCAGTGCATAAAGAGGGAAACACATCATCATGTAGCAATTTAGCATATCCAGTGACCTTGAGGTTTCCATTGATGAAGAATGGCCCCACTCTCTTTGTACCCCATATACCACACCATACCATAAATTTTTTTTGTTCCAACAGTCTTGGAGGGATCTATCCAATGTGGGTTAGTGTCAGACCAATAGCGGTGGTTTTGTTTGTTAACTTTACCATTCACATAAAAGTTTGCCTCATCACTGAACAAAATCTTCTGCATAAACTGAGGGTCCTGTTCCAATTTTTGTTTTGCCCATTCTGCAAATTCAGTGCGCCGATCTGGGTTATCCTCGTTGAGATGCTGCAGTAGCTGGAGTTTGTAAAGGTGCCATTTGTGAGTAGCTAATATCCGCCGAAGGGATGTTCAACTAATGCCACTCTCCAGTGACATGTGGCGAGTGCTACGCTGTGGGCTCTTGCTGAATGAAGCTAGGACAGCCACTGATATTTCTTCATTAGAGACAGATTTCATGCGTCCATAATTTGGCAAATCCAACACTGAACCAGTTTCACGAAACTTAGCAAGCAGTTTGCTAACTGTAGCATGGGAGATGGGTGGTCTCGTAGGGTGTCTTGCATTGAAATCTGCTGCAATGACCCGGTTACTGCGTTCACCAGACATCAACACAATTTCTATCAGCTCCTCACGTGTTAACGTCGGCGACATGTCAATGGCTGTAAACAAAGAGAAACTTGTAAATAACTCATGAAAAAATAAAGTTACATTAAAACCAAGCACACCATTGTTTTTCGTGGGAAATTCCCAATAAGTTTGATGTGTCACATGACCCTCTTCCTATTGAAAAAACAAAAGTTGGATTCAAAATGGCCGACTTTAAAATGGCCGCCATGGTCACCACCTATCTTGAAAAGTTTCCCCCCTCACATATACTAACGTGCCACAAACAGGAAGTTAATATCACCAACCATTCCCATTTTATTAAGGTGTATCCATATAAATGGCCCACCCTGTACTTATGGGCACTACAGGTGGAGGGGAGGTCTGTTATCTGAAGATGATAGTAAAGTGAGAAATCTAAACATTTTTCTGTGAAACTCTGCAGAGACGCCGCTGAAAGAAGGTATTATGGCGGTCTTATCTCCGAATGAAGACGTTGAGGAAGGTCTACATCACAGGAGACGTCATTGGATGTAACAGGTATGTGCTGCTGTACTCTACATATAATGGTACACACTATACAGTAATGTCCATCCACATATCTGTTTGCGGGGGGTGGTTATAGGATTTGGCCCACACTGCCGAAGCCTGGCCCCAGACTTCAGGTCACACTGTACGTGTTCTGAATTCTGGGGCCTCACACCCATCTACTACATTATATGTACTCAGAGTTACCACTGTTATCTGTGGTGTTACATAGGACTGCAGGTGACATCTGCTACATTATCTGTACAGAGTTATTACTGTGTTATCTGTGGTGTTACATAGGACTGTAGGTGACATGTACTGCATTATTTGAAAAAAAAAAAGGGGCGTGTCCACAGGTTGGGGGGGGGGGGGGGAATAGTTAGCTTGCCCCGAGTGCTGACAACCAACGCTATGCCACTGGAACTCTGCCCTGTATGTTCCCTGCTGCTTGCTACCCCTCCTCATTTACACCCCTGTATAATGTACCCTGATACCCCTCAGTTATATGATACCGTATAACTGAGGGGTATCAGGGTAAATTACAACGGGTAATATAACTGAGGAGGGCTATTGGGGACATTATACAGGGGGTAATATAACTGAGGGATCAGGGTAAATTTATACAGGGGGTAAAACTAAGGGGTATCAGGGTACATTATTATACAGGGGTAATATAACTGAGGAGGGCTATCTCAGGTGACATGATGAAGGGGTAATATAACTTATATAATATAAGTTATATTACCCCTGTATAATGTCCCTGATAGCCCTCCTCAGTTATATTACTCCTGTATAATTTACCCTGATACCCCTTAGTTATATTACCCCTGTATAATAATGTACCCTGATACCCCTTAGTGTATTTGTGTGTGTGTGTGTGTGTGTATATATATATATACAGTATATATATATATATATATAGTAACGGCACCCCGGGCATAAAAGGGGTTAAAACCGTTTAGGCGATCTTCCCCTTCCAGAGCTACAGGCACAGCTACTTACGGAACACCAAACTCCCGAACAGCATACAAGGGAATGCTCCAAACTCCAAACGGAACCTCACGAATAGCTGCTAGCAGACGAATAGGAAATGCACCCAAGCGGCTTACACTACTAGCAATCAGTCTCTAACAGCATACAGTGAATCCCCCCAAGAACGAGACCAAGCTCTGTGTTGAGGGTAAAGCAGTGGACAGCCAGAGCTGTGTGTTTATTGTTCTTATATACACAATCTTACACATTAGTACCACCCACAGGGTTTTGTAAAACAACCAGTAACCCTGTACAATACACTCAGACACTCCCACACAAAATCCTCCCCTCTGCCTGTGATGCAATTACCCTACACAATGGGTTAATGTAATTATCACAGGCAGGAGAATACACAGTGTTACACAATGTCTTCTGTCCTGGAGAGAATTGGGAAGTAATCCAATTTATCTCCAAGGGCAGAGGCAAAACTTCATTAGCCACATGGTAGCAAAAGACAATAAAAGACAGAAGAATATTTAACTGTGCAGCTATTGCATAAAACATGGGCATTTAACATATCCAAAAATGGCACAAATTAGACCAGGGTTTTTTACAGAGTTAGGCTGTGTGAGATAATTGGCTTAACTGGTGTGGTAAGCCAACTAGGTACAGAAAATACCTCTATTCACAACAGCAAAACTACACAAAAATACATAACTCCTATCAAACTGAACAGAACCCCCACATTCAACTTATCCCCAGATGGCTTGGATCTGAGCGCTCAATATATCCGAACAGCACTCAGATGCCACAAACACCGTCAAATCGCCATGGGGTTTAAGTTTAGCATGGGCTGATGAGAGGGCCCATAATCCTGGGGCAACAAGCTGGCAACCAGGCTTCTCCAGCACCCAGTGGCGAGGTTGGTTTCGCCACATTTCTCCCCTTTTCCAAACAGACTAACAGGGTATCTGACCTTCTGCCGGTCAGTGCCCTTGTTAGTCCAGCAGCCCACCCGCAAAATAGAAACAGCAGTACAGCCCACCCACAATAAATGGTTACTACACCTGAGCAAGGGATACACTTGTCCATGTCCAGGTGCCTCACTACGGCTGTGTGGGGGACTGGTAGACTGCCTTGGTGGGTTGCTGAGTGGGCAGAGACCAGCGGTACTTTGCCCTGGTGCCAGCGCTACCACGGAAGAAGCCTGGTTGTAGCCTGGTTGTTGGAGGGGGAGACCAACTGTCTCCCCTTTAGATAAACCACCATACTGTTGTGGGGGGAGACCGACTGTCTCCCCTTTGGCTAAACAGCCCTGTTGCTGGGGGACAGGACCGACTGTCCCTAAACCCTGTGCTGTGAGTGCAGAGACCACGGTCCCATCTGCACGGTTGTAGGGCTTACTGTCTCCCCCTGATACGTTAAGCTGCCACTGGGGAATGGAGACTGGGCTCCCAATTCCCAACAAATCCTTCTGTTGCTGTGGGATGGAGACTGGGCTCCCAATTCCCAACAACTCAATCTGCTGCTGGGGGACAGGACCGACTGTCTCTGCCCCCTGTAACTCAGCCTGCTGCTGGGAAATGGAGACTGTGCTCTCAATTCCCTGCAAATCACACTGCCAATGGGGAGAGGGGGTAACAAGCTCCTCTCCCATACATACTTCCAGCCTCTGGGGAGGGAGACAGACTGTCTCCGCTCCCAATACAGTGTCCTGCTGCTGGGGAAAGGAGACTGGGTTCTCTATTCCCTGCTGGACACTCTGCCACTGGGGTGGGAGGACAAAGCTTTCCTCTCCCAATAAAACACTCTGCTGCTGGGGGACAGGACCGACTGTCTCTGCCCCCTGTAACTCAGCCTGCCGCTGGGAAATGGAGACTGTACTCCCAATTTCCTGCAAATCACACTGCCAATGGGGAGAGGGGGTAACAAGCTCCTCTCCCATACATACTTCCAGCCTCTGGGGAGGGAGACCGACTGTCTCCGCTCCCAGTACAGTGTCCTGCTGCTGGGGAAAGGAGACTGGGCTCTCTATTCCCTGCTGGACACTCTGCCACTGGGGTGGGAGGACAAAGCTTTCCTCTCTCAATAAAACACTCTGCTGCTGGGGGACAGGACTGACTGTCTCTGCCCCCTGTAACTCAGCCTGCCGCTGGGGAATGGAGACTGGGATCCCAATTCCCAATAAATCCCATTGCCGCTGGGGGACAGGACCGACTGTCTCTGCCCCCTGTAACTCAGCCTGCCGCTGCGGAATGGAGACTGGGCTCCCAATTCCCAATAAATCCCATTGCCGCTTGGGGACAGGACCGACTGTCTCTGCCCCCTGTAACTCAGCCTGCTGCTAGGGAATGGAGACTGAGCTCCCAATTCCCAATAAATCCCATTGCCGCTGGGGGACAGGACCAACTGTCTCTGCCCCCTGGAACTCAGCCTGCCGCTGGGGAATGGAGACTGGGCTCCCAATTCCCAATGAATCACATTGCCGCTGGGGGACAGGGCCAACTGTCTCTGCCCCCTGTAACTTAAACTGCCGCTGGGGAATGGAGACTGGGCTCCCAATTCCCAATAAATCACATTGCCACTGGGGGACAGGACCGACTGTCTCTGCCCTCTATAACTCAGCCTGCCGCTGGGGAATGGAGACTGGGCTCCCAATTCCCTGCAGGAGCTGTGGAGAGACCTCTTTCCCATCTCCACCGGCCCCCTGGGTTTTTTCCCAGTAAACCTCCACAATATCCTCCCAGCTGAAGGGCTCTGGACCTGGGTCTGACACTCTTCTCTCTCGCTGAGCCCTCTCACTGGAGTGGAACAGCTGCTGGTAGTCCTGTTCCAGCTCCATCTCCCGGGTCACCAGGTGGACCAGGTCTTGCTCAATTTTGTGAGTGTCGTCCCAGTCATACCTGCTCTCCCTCCACTCAAAGAGGTCCCTGAACCGGGCTTGTGTAGGGCTCCCAAACTCCGGCTCTGAAAAAGTCTCCCATAACAAGCCAGGACCATCCAACTCCTCTCCCTCTGGCTTGTCATGCTCGGCTGTCCAGAGCGCCTGGTAGGCATCTTCCAGCCACATCTCCTGCCATACTAAGTTTTCCAGTTCCTTCACCCATTCCTCCAGGGGCTGCTCTCCCAGGAAGTGCATCCGCAGGGCTACTCTCTTCCGCAACCGCTGGTCTTCCTTGGGGAACCTCCCGACCTGCTGGTACTCCTCCATACCCAGTGCCTGGTTCCAGATGCCTTTCCTTATTGCATCTTGGTCATCCATGACACCCTCATCGTATTCCACTGCTCACACACATACATACACACGCACGCGGTGTGTGTTTGTGCTTTAGGGTGCACTCCCTAATACAATAGACTGCGCACGCCTATGGAGCACACCCCTACATCTGGTGTTGGATTCGGGCAATCCTGCAGTGAGGCAGACCTGAGGCAAAAGTTGTGTTGGACTGCATGTCATATATCAGGCCTGCAAGTTTTATGGTTCCAGACAAGATGGAGGAGGCCATTAAGCACTTGATTCAGAGTAATCTACAGCAGCAACAGGCTTTGCAGGCTCAGAGGGAAAGTAATGAGCTACAGCAAAAAAGACATGAGGAGGCTATGTGTGCACAGCAGCAGACAAACAATCTCCTAATGCAGCAGCTGGTAGCCATGCAAGGGTCAGTGTGAACAAGGTGTATCAGTGGGTGTTATCCGAGTCCTGACCCGCCCGGTCACAAGCCTATGACTTACTTCACCTAGTAAAAAAAATTGCTTCAGCCTGAATTGTTGAGCCCTTCTCAGATGGTTGAAAGGGTCGTGGTCGACAGGTTCATGCGTACCCTCCCGAGACCCATACAGCGCTGGGTGGCGATCACGCAACCTGGAACAACTGGTTAGCCTGGTGGAGAAGTATATGGCCACTCAGGATTTGGTGCGGGACTCAGCGGTACTACCAAAGTCACGTCAGCCCCCATTGCCGACCCGGGATCCTGAAAAAGGGATCCAACCTCATAAGGGGGGAGTGTATCTCCAGTCCGTGGGAGGAATACCCTGGGGAGGAGGGAGGCTGCAAGGATCAGATGTTGGCATTGTCAGGACTGGGGACATGTGGCAGTCAACTGCCCTAGGGCATCCGAACCCATGGACTGCGGGTTCGCTCGCGGTCCTCCTTTTATGCCCAATTGGTGTATATAGCTGACCCCCTGCTGGCCGCGGACACCTCTCCAGTGTGTGATTTTGTTAATGGACACTCCATGCAGGCCCTGCTGGACTTCGGAAGCCTAGTAACTCTGGTCCATGAGTTGCTGGTAACGGAAAAACTCACGGAAAGGCGAACCCTTACCATTGTCTGTATACATGAGGATCGCCGGGAGTATCCCATCAGTAAGGTTACCCTGGCGGTGTGTGGGAAAGAGGTACCACATGTCGTAGGAGTGGGGAGACAGCTCCCTTATGCCGTAATATTGGGGAGGGACTTTCCCCTGTTCTGGACTTTGTGGAGGAACGGGTTGCCTACCTGTGGGGAAGAAAAATGTCTGAGTCCCGAGCCCGAGGACCCCAAGGCAGGGGCACCAGCCGTAGGGGAGGTGAAGTGTAACCCCAACCGGTTTCCCCTAGAAGGATTAGCGGGTAAGAAAGTAGAAAGTTCATCCATCCTGGATCTGGAGGTTCCCTGAGAAACCTTCGGGATCGCACAGCTCCAGGATCCGACGTTGTTGCGGGCTAGAGAAGGTGTGTCGGTGATCAATGGCATTGCCCAGCTTCCCGGGGCTGATACCGTATTTCCTCACCTGGCCTATAACCAGGACCTGTTATACAGGGTAGACAAAGTGAGGCAGGAGGTTGTGGAACAACTGGTGGTGTCCCAGCCTTACCAGCGAATGGTCTTGGATTTAGCGCATGCCCATGTGTTGGGAGGGCATCTGGTGGTTAAGAAAACGCTGGAGCGAATTTTACAACAGTTCTATTGGCCTGGGATATACAGTATGAGGAAGTCTGGAGGTTCTGTCAGTCCTTTCCAGTGTGTCAGGTGACTAGCCCCCAACCACAGTATCACAGTCCACTGGTGCCTATGCCCATTATAGAGGTGCCCTTCGAAAGGTGTCCACGGGGTTCTCTTCCTTCGAGATGTTATATGGGCGACATCCCCGTAGGCTACTGGATATCGCTAAGGAGGCATGGGAACAACAGCCTACACCTCATAAAAGTGTGATAGAGCACATAGGAAAAATGCAGGATCGAATAGGGGTCGTGTTGCCGATCGTCCATGAACACATGGAAGAGGCACAACTGGCCCAAAGTCGGTTATATAACCGATCCGCCCGGGTACAGACATTTCACCCGGGTGACAGAGTTCTTGTACTCGTGCCCACGGTCGAGAGTAAATTCTTGGCCCGGTGGCAAGGATCCTATGAAGTAAAGGAGAAAGTGGGCCCAGTTGATTACAGGATATACCAGCCAGGACGGTGGAAGCCCGAACAGGTATATCATGCGAACCTACTGAAACCTTGGAGAGACAGAGAGAATTTTTTTGGAGACAGCCCGACCTCTGTTTGGACGGCAGGGAGTGACTCGGGGTCACCAGGGGTTCCGGAGAACGCCGCTGGGGTGACGATAGGGGGCGGAATGTCGACCAAACAGGCACAAGAGGTTAGAGAATTCATTAGTCAGAATAGGGACGTATTCTCTGACCTTCCTGAACGTACCACCTTGATTGAGCATGACATTGTCACCGAGCCCCGGGTGAAAGTCCGCCTAATACCATACCGAGTACTGGAGGCTCGGCGACAGGCCATTTCGCAGGAGGTAAGATCGATACTATGTCTAGGGGTCATAGAAGAGTCAAAGAGTGAGTGGGCTAGCCCGAGTGCCCTTATTACCAAACCGATGGTTTATTACGGTTCTGTAATGATTTTAGGAAATTAAATGAAGTATCAAAATTTGACGCCTATCCCATGCCTCGGGTGGGCGAGTTGATAGAGCGGCTGGGAAAAGCCAGGTATTTTTCCATCCTAGATCTCACGAAAGGCTACTGGCAGGTGCCTCTGACGGAGGCGGCAAAGGAGAAGACGGCCTTTGTCACCCCCGAGGGGCTTTTTCAGTATCGGGTGTTGTCTTTTGGGTTGCATGGAGCTCCGGCTACGTTCCAGCGTCTTATGGATGTTGTCCTCAAGCCCCATCACCAGTATACCTCCGCGTATCTGGATGATATAGTCGCGTTCAGCCTAGACTGGGAGGGTCATTTTAAAAACTTCAGGCAGTGATAGATTCTCTCAGGAAGGCTGGGTTGACTACCAACCCCCCAGAAAATGCTCGCTGGGGCTAGAGGAAGCTCACTATTTGGGGTATGTGATCGGACGCGGAGTCGTTAGGCCCCAAGTGAATAAAGTCAAAGCAATCTGGAATTAGCCTAGGCATCGTACGTCCAAGCAAGTACGGTCATTTTTGGGCCTGATTGGGTATTATATGAGGTTCATTACCCATTTTGCCACCTTGGCAGCCCCGTTAAACAGACTCTTGAAGGGTAGAAAGTCGGTGATGGTTCGCTGGGGGGAGCAGGAGGAGGAGGCGTTCTCCCGTTTGAAGTCGGCCCTATATGGGTCCCCTGTTCTGCTGACGTCTGACTTCAAGCAGGAGTTTGTAGTTCAAACAGATGCCTCAGGAGTAGGACTAGGGGCTGTGCTTTCCCAGGAGCTCAACGGGGAAGAGCACCCCGTTGTTTTCCTAAGCCGAAAGCTTACCCCAGCAGAAACCTGGTATAGCATCGTGGAAAGAGAGTGCCTCGCCATCAGGTGGGCACTCGAGTCTCTCAGATATTACCTCTTAGGGAGAAGGTTCCGTTTGGTGACCGACCACTCCCCTCTTCAGTGTATGAGTCGGGCTGAGGAGGGGAGCGCTCGGGTCACCAGGTGGTTCTTGTCCCTCCAGAATTTAAAGTTCACTGTTGAGCACAGGGCCGGTCGCTTACAGGGAAACGCAGATGCCCTGTCCCGGGTACACTGCTGTGCATGTGTTCACCCCCTCAGGCTTGAACAGTATGTTCAAGCCCTCAGGGGTGAAAAAAGGTGGGGGATATGTAGGAGAGTCCCCGGGATAATAATAGAAGGACGATACTTGCCCCCAGAGGTCCTGGCCTCGGTGGAGTAAGAACCGGATCATTGCGGTTACAGCGGCGAATGCTGCTGGCGCAGCGTGTCTGGGTCGGTTCTTACTGGGAACAGGTAAAGAGCGTGTTCCCCACGGCCAGTTTTTTGGTGGAGCTGGGTCTTTGAAGAACCCAGCCTGCTGAAGATGGGGGTGGGGTGTGTCTTGCTGTGCTGGAGATTTTGACAGACAGAGTCGGTGCTGGTCAAGGAGAGACAAACTGAAGGATAGCCCTGGGACCTGTGGTGCCACTAGCCAAAGGACCTCCGGCCTTAGGGAGACAAAGGCAGGTAGCCTAGAAGCCGGTGTGGTCTGTACAGAAACAAGGTGACTCAAACCTGCTGTATGTTTGCTGTGGAAGGACGTTTTGTTCTATGATCTATGTGAATTCGCCCCTGTGTGGTCTGCACATTTCCTGTTATGCCTTTGGTGTGAATAAAGTCACGGTGTATCACAAAGACTGTCTGTAATTGCCTCAATACTGCCACCGCTACTGTAGCCTACCACGAGCACACCCCATATATATATATATATATATATATATATATAATCAGAAATAGAACAGCACTCCTTAAGATGCTAAAAAAAACTCCTTTAATCACCCGTGCGGTGCAACGTTTCGGCTCAGCACTAGAGCCTTTCTCAAGCAAAGAACAATTACATATGGTGAGTATATATAGGCAATACGCCACACATCAAGATCATGTGACCCAATCACATCAGTGGGTGTTGGTATAATTAACATACAAAACAAAACAAAAAACTGTGCAAAAAATACAATACAAATTACAAAAGAACTCATATTCCTATAGTAAACTTGTGAATTCATGATGATCAACGTCATCTATCAATGCTGACCAAGTTATGTATAAAAAACCAAAACAAGTGTAAGGGGAGGGATCAAAGGGGAGGTGATGCTGACATACCCATCGGGTGAGGCACGCTATCAGTCCACCATCACGGCGTTGTGCATCTTCTAGTGCGCCTGCTCAGAGGAGTGCCAATCAGGGGATACACAGGCGGCTGAATGCGTCATGCGTCAGAAAATTCCCGGCGCATGCGCATTCCTGCTCGTGCCGTTCTCAGTCATGGCAAGTGCGATGATCAGCGCATGCCCAGTATACTCCAGGCATGCATGCGCCATTTTGATTATTGGCAAACTGCCCCAACTCAACATGTTATCACTAATATCATCAACGAACCAGCTACATAGTCGAGTAGGATGCCGCAAGGAATCAGGGATAGTCCCCTTCACAGGGCTGTACCCCTGCCATTTCGGGAATCTCCCCACGGACCACCACTATTCACGTGGCTATCGATGGGGGGCTCACAAAAGGTTATGCGGACCTCTATACACTCATGAGGGATCTCCTCAGGCCGGTAAACATATATGTATACACACAGGGCAGTAAAGAATATGCCAATCAAGCCACCAGGGCCGTTAACAATTAGCCCTTTGGCACTCCACAGAAAAGGCAGTGTATAATTTATAAAGCATAACTAAAATGGTGCCAAATTCCCGACGGATATGTCCGCAACCACTCAACCTTCTTATCCATCCTGTTCACTCTTCATGTTGTGTGAGTGTTCTAAAAGAAAATAAAAAAGTTATTAGAAACAATGTTCCAAAATTGTTACAATATTGTTACAATTCTCCAAATCCACACACCTAAGGACACGTTGCACACCCCAGGTGAGAGAAGGCAAGCCACCCCTTCACATAATATCCCCAAAATTATACTCCACATTTAATCCATTGGGCTTAAGACTGCCCAATCTATGTATCCATAGTAACTCCCTGCGTTTTAACAACTTAGATCTGTCACCACCACATCTAGGTAGTGGTATGTGATCCAAGATCCAACACCTCAAATCATTCTCCTTATGACCTGCCTCTGTGAAGTGTTTAGACGCTGGCAGGTCTGAATGCTTTTTTCTGATACTGTGGTGATTGTTGAGACGAATTTTCAACTCTGTTGAAGTCTCACCCACGTACAATAAATTGCATGGGCAGGACAACACATATATGACAAAACTGGAGTCACAAGTTAGGTGAAACATGATATCATAGGAAATACCTGTAGCGGGGTGTATACATTTCTTCCCTTTACGTATGTATTTACAGTTGACACAGCCAAGGCAGGGAAAACAGCCCAGCCCAGGCTGTGTCAACGTGGTCTGTCTATCGATCCACTTTGAACCAATGTCCGCCCTGACCAATTGGTCACGCAGGTTCCTGGACCGTCGGTATGAGAACAATGGAGGGTGTTTAAACTCGGGAATATCTCTGCATGTACTCAATATACCCCCAATGTTTCCTGATGATCCTGTTAATGGAGGGACTCGATTCATTATACACAGAAACAAATGGAATTCTATCTGATTTCTGTGTCCTGCTTTGATTGGACAGAATGTCGTTCCTCTCAAGGCTGCCTACCCTCTCCCTATGTTGAGCCAATAACCGACGGTGGTAACCCCTGTCACGAAATCTGCCCGACATAGAATCCAGGGCAAACTCTAGTTTGCTTTGGTCGGTCACTATATGCTTCACCCTTAAAAATTGAGAAAAGGGGAGCGACTGAATCATCTTCCTGGGGTGGGAACTATTATAACACAAAAACCTGTAGGTGTCCGTGGGCTTCGTGTAAAGTTCCGTGTGTAGTGTACCTCCACCAGGGTCGGCGCCACCAGTAAGGCGACTTAGGCAGTCGCCTAGGGCGCCAGTTAGCAGGGGGCACCCGTTGCAGTGTAAAAAAAAAAAAAAGTTGCTTATATAAGTTCGACCGGCCGGCGGCGCCCCTCAAGCTGCGCCTCCTGAGCGGCTGAGCGCTTGCCGCTCTAAAGAATCTCCGGCCACCGGCTCAGTGCTGCGCAGCCAGCCTGCGCCTGCTGTCATTCTGTGTCTGCTCTGTGCTGTCCGTGGCCGAGCTCTGTTTAGCCCGCGGTACAGGAGCTTTTGTTTCCTGTACCCGGCCGGACTGACAGGAAGTGCTCACTTAGTGTGCACTTCCTTTCAGTCCGGCCGGGTACAGGAAACAAATGGGGGGGCTGGAATGAGAGTGACAAGGGGTGGGGGGGGGGGGGAAGAGAGTGACAAGGGAGTCCCCAGAGCCAGACCAAGAGCCAGAGACCAGATCATCTTATTGTCCTGGTGGTAAGTAGACAATGCAATATGTTTATTATGTAATTGTTTAGTTATTAATACTACATTGGAGACTAATTTACCTCACATTTAGGGTCCGTTCACACATCCATGTGTGTTTTGCGGATCCACAAAACACGGACAGCAGCAATGTGCGTTCCGCATTTTGCGGGCACTAAGAGAATATGCCTATTCTTGTCCGCTATTGCGGACAAGAATAGGACAAGTTCTATTTTTTTCAGGATCGGAATTGCGGATCCCATAGAAATGTATGGGTCCGCAATTCCGTTCCGCAAAAAGAGACAGCTACAAGAAGCTGGATTAACCCTAAGGGAAACATAGCAGTTCTTTTAATTCAAAAGCTGAGAAAGGGGTGGAACATATGTGATGTCATGATATGGGCAGATCATCTGATAAAGGGGGGGGGCGGCAATTTTTATCTTGCCTAGGGTGGCAAAAATCCTTGCACCGGCCCTGACCAACACGGTATATGACCCTGGTGTCTAAAAACTGGATCTCCGTACTAGAATAAACAAGTGTAAATAGTAGGTTCTGATCATGGTTATTCAAAAACTTATGAAAATCCACCAACTGGGTTTCATTGCCACTCCATATGAGGAAAATGTCGATATATCTCCACCACCTCAGAACATGTCTGAAGTGGTGGGACAGATAGACGATAGACGACATCTTCCTCAAAACACTGCATAAATATATTTGCAAACGTATGGGCACATGGGACCCCATGGCCACGCCGTGTTTTTGCAAATAACAAACATCCTGAAAAAGAAAGTAATTATACTGTAAAACAATGTTCAACAAAGTAATAATGGCAAAACCAGCCATTCGCCGGAGCATGCGCAGTAGTTAAAGATATGCCGTGCCAACAATGGGCATCGCAGTGCGCATGCTGCGGCCCGGCGAGGCAGTGTGCAGGTCCGCGATCTCGGCCGGTCCTTAGGATGATACAAGGGAATAGGAGAGTGGGCATATGCAGAGGCTGGGGTGGGGGAACAATGAAAAAAGGCAGGGCAGCCTGGGCACCAACACAGTGAACGCTGCCCCTGGGCACTTGAGAGGGCTCATTTGCATATCAATCAAAGTTCGTTTTTCCAGCTTCTGCAAGCCTAAAGACAAAAACAAAGGTACCATAACATTCATGTATAGGTGTGCTATAGGTCAATGTAAGCACTGTGTATGGCCATATAGTTGTGATAGACTCCCTTTAACCACCTCAGCCCCCATAGCTTAAACACCCTTAATGACCAGGCCACTTTTTACTTCTGCACTACACTACTTTCACACTGGGTTCACACCTGAGCGTTCTGAAAGGAGCGCTCTGTATGCGCGATTGTACGGGCGTTTACAATCGCGCATACAGAGACAAGCGAACACACATTGTCGCGCGTTCCCCAAAGTCTATGTACGGGAACGCGCGACAAAACGCCCCAAAGAAGCTCAAGTACTTGTTTGAGCGTCAGGCGTTTTACAGCGCGATCGTTCGCGCTGTAAAACGCCCAGGTGAGAACCATTCCCATAGGGAAGCATTGGTTTCTCCTTGTTGTGCGTTTTTACAGCGCGTAGGAACGCGCTGTAAAACGCTCAGGTGTGAACTTAGGGTCACAGTTTATTGCTCGGTCATGCAACTTACCACCCAAATGAATTTTACCTCCTTTTCTTTTCACTAATAGAGCTTTCATTTGGTGGTATTTCATTGCTGCTGACATTTTAACTTTTTTTGTTATTAATCGAAATTTAACGATTTTTTTGCAAAAAAATGACATTTTTCACATTCAGTTGTAAAATTTTGCAAAAAAAAACGACATCCATATATACATTTTTCTCTAAATTTATTGTTCTACATGTCTTTGATAAAAAAAAAATGTTTGGGTAAAAAAAAAAAAATGGTTTGGGTAAAAGTTATAGCGTTTACAAACTATGGTACAAAAATGTGAATTTCCGCTTTTTGAAGCAGCTCTGACTTTCTGAGCACCTGTCATGTTTCCTGAGGTTCTACAATGCCCAGACAGTAGAAAAACCCCACAAATGACCCCATTTCGGAAAGTAGACACACTAAGGTATTCGCTGATGGGCATAGTGAGTTCATAGAACTTTTTATTTTTTGTCACAAGTTAGCGGAAAATGATGATTTTTTATTTTTTCCTTACAAAGTCTCATATTCCACTAACTTGTGACAAAAAATAAAAACTTCCATGAACTCACTATGCCCATCACAAAATACCTGGGAGTGTCTTCTTTCCAAAATGGGGTCACTTGCGGGGTAGTTATACTGCCCTGGCATTTTAGGGGCCCGAATGCGTGAGAAGTAGTTTGAAATCAAAATCTGTAAAAAATGGCCAGTGAAATCCGAAAGGTGCTCTTTGGAATGTGGGCCCCTTTGCCCACCTAGGCTGCAAAAAAGTGTCACACATCTGGTATTGCCGTACTCAGGAGAAGTTGGGCAATGTGTTTTGGGGTGTCTTTTTACATATACTCATGCTGGGTGAGAGATATATCTCGGCAAAAGACAACTTTTCCCATTTTTTTATACAAAGTTGGCATTTGACCAAGATATTTATCTCACCCAGCATGGGTATATGTAAAATGACACCCCAAAACGCATTGCCCAACTTCTCCTGAGTACGGCGATACCATTTTTAGACATTTGGATCCCAGACTTCTTCTCACGCTTTAGGGCCCCTAAAATGCCAGGGCAGTATAAATACCCCACATGTGACCCCATTTTGGAAATAAGACACCCCAAGGTATTCAATGAGGGGCATGGCGAGTTCATAGAATTTTTTTTTTTCTTGGCACAAGTTAGCGGAAATTGATTTTTTTTAGTTTTTTCTCACAAAGTCTTCATTTCCGCTAACTTGGGACAAAAATTTCAATCTTTCATGGACTCAATATGCCCCTCACGGAATACCTTGGGGTGTCTTCTTTCCGAAATGGGGTCACATGTGGGGTATTTATACTGCCCTGGCATTTTAGGGGCCCTAAAGCGTGAGAAGAAGTCTGGAATCTAAATGTCTAAAAAATTTTACGCATTTGGATTCCGTGAGGGGTATGGTGAGTTCATGTGAGTTCATGTGAGAAAAAACATACGAACGTCTGAATGGAGCCTTACAGGGGGGTGATCAATGACAGGGGGGTGATCAATGACAGGGGGGTGATCAGGGAGTCTATATGGGGTGATCACCCCCGTGTCATTGATCACCCCCCTGTAAGGCACCATTCAGACGTCCGTATGTTTTTTACAGATCCACGGATACATGGATCGGATCCGCAAAACACATACGGACGTCTGAATGGAGCCTTACAGGGGGGTGAGCAATGACAGGGGGGTGATCAGGGAATCTATATGGGGTGATCACCCCCCTGTCATTGATCACCCCCCTGTAAGGCTCCATTCAGACGTCTGTATGTGTTTTGCGGATCCGATCCATGTATCCGTGGATACGTAAAAAACATACGAACGTCTGAATGGAGCCTTACAGGGGGGTGATCAATGACAGGGGTGATCAATGACAGGGGGGTGATCAGGGAGTCTATATGGGGTGATCACCCCCCTGTCATTGATCACCCCCCTGTAAGGCTCCATTCAGACGTCCGTATTTGTTTTGCGGATCCGATCCATGTATCCGTGGGTCTGTAAAAAAACATACGGACGTCTGAATGGAGCCTTACAAGGGGGTGATCAATGACAGGGGGGTGATCAATGACAGGGGGGTGATCAATGACAAGGGGGTGATCAGGGAGTCTATATGGGGTGATCAGGGGTTAATAAGGGGTTAATAAGTGACAGGGGGGGTGTAGTGTAGTGGTGTTTGGTGCTACTTATTACTGAGCTGCCTGTGTCCTCTGGTCGTCGATCCAAACAAACCTGGACCACCAGAGGACCAGGTAGCAGGTATATTAGACGCTGTTATCAAAACAGCGTCTAATATACCTGTTAGGGGTTAAAAAAATCACATCTCCAGCCTGACAGCGAACGATCGCCGCTGGCAGGCTAGAGATCCACTCGCTTACCTTCCGATCCTGTGAACGCGCGCGCCTGTGTGCGCGCGTTCACAGGAAATCTTGCGTCTCACGAGATGACGCATATATGCGTGACTCTGCGCTGAGCTGCCGCCTGCGGAACGCGATCCTGCGTTAGGCAGTCCGGAGGCGGTTAAGGACTGGTATAGGTGTGCTATCGATAGGTGTGATACAGAGAGGGGTGCGATATACTTATAATATACTTTTATAATGAGTCAAAAACACATAGATCTATATAGCGATCACCTGGAAGTCAGGGGCCTAGGGGCTAGGGGCTTACTAGGGCCATTTTTATATAGGGTAAGGTTCCGGACTGGGTCTCTCTTGTCAGGGCGGGTTGTCTGTGATAGGCTATCAGGGCCAGAATACCGCCCCCCTGTAGGGCAATATCAGGGACAGTTCTTTGCTCACCCTGTCCTTCAATACCACATCTTGATCTAGCCCAGTGATAGATGTATTTTGCTTTCCCTCCGGGATTCATGGATGTGCACTGGAACCCCCCGGATTGTGGTTGGGAATTATGGTTTCTGATTTGGTGCAGCCGAGCACCTGATTTAGTGCCGCTGAGCACTTGTTATTGCCTATCACATCTATGCTTTTTTCTTAACTTTAATAATTGCTTAACTTTAATAAGCAGAGTGTTATATACCAATATACTTTCTTTATTGTGCATTTGAGTACTGTATAGTGCATTTGCGCATGCGCAAAAATTATATTGCCTTGAAAAAAATAATGAATGGAGATCGCAAATTCGAATAATACATCTTGTATGTCACTGTCTATGTTGTGGGACTATTTGTGCACTTCTAGTAATTATTTCTTGGCGGCAAATATGAGCTGAAGGTTGCGAATATTTGATCGTGTTTGCGCGTTCGCGAACCGTCCCGGCAGATGTTCGTCCATCACCAGTGAAGCACTATGGTCTTGGGTTTCAACCAATTGGTAGCATGCTGGAGAGCCGCACGCTAAAAATCAGGCGCCCTAAGGCTCAGTTCAGACCTGAGCGTTCTGAAAGGAGCGCTCTGTATGCGCGATTGTACGGGCGTTTACAATCGCGCATACAGAGACAAGCGTACACACAGTGTCGCGCGTTCCCGAAAGTATATGTACGGGAACGCGCGACAAGCTCCCAAAAAAACGCTTCTGTACTTGTTTGAGCGTCGGGCGTTTTACAGCGCGATCGTACGCGCTGTAAAACGCCCAGGTGAGAACCATTCCCATAGGGAAGCATTGGTTTCTCCTTGTTGAGCGTTTTACAGCGCGTAGGAACGCGCTGTAAAACACTCAGGTCTGAACTGAGCCTTAAGCCTGCTGTGGACAGCTGTGGATTGCCATGGACAAAACAGTCCGCCAAGTGACACGTTTGTGCTGTGGATGTAGTGTGAATTAACACCAGGACTCTGCAAAGTGTTGTTTTTGCTTTATTGCTTCTTGTGTGAATAAACACTGAACTTTTGCTTTACTACCGTGTTCTTGCGGCAGGTGCGTGGGCCCCTCAGTGGAGTAAGGCCATGCAACATTTAAAGCCCAAATATTGGTTATACCTCCACACTAAGTTGGATGTATGGAGGTATAATGTCACAACCCAAACTATTGTCAGTAAATTGTGTGAACTGGGTATCTTAAAACATAACTTTTACTATATATTGTTAAAATAAGTATAAATTACACCACATTGTTGTGAGACGAAAATTGCACTATTAACAGAAGCGCCACTAACTTAGGCTACTTTCACACCTGCGTTCGGGTTTCCGCTCGTGAGCTCCGTTTGAAGGGGCTCACAAGCGGCCCCGAACGCATCCGTCCAGCCCTAATGCATTCTGAGTGGACGCGGATCTGCTCAGAATGCATCAGTCTGGCGGCGTTCAGCCTCCGCTCCGCTCAGCGAGCGGACACCTGAACGCTGTTTGCAGCGTTCGGGTGTCCGCCTGGCCGTGCGGAGGCAAGCGGATCCGTCCAGACTTACAATGTAAGTCAATGGGGACGGATCCGTTTGAAGATGACACCATATGGCTCTATCTTCAAACGTTCAGGCTACTTTCAGACTTAGAATTTTTTTTAAACTATAATGCAGACGGATCCGTTCTGAACGGATACAAACGTCTGCATTATAGGAGCGGATCCGTCTGAGCAGACATCAGACGGACCCGCTCTGAACGCTAGTGTGAAAGTAGCCTTATATCACAGGATAAGTGAAAAAAGAATAAATGGGTGGATCTTACCACGTCCTGTAGGGAGATCCTCCAGTGTGAGGCAAAATTGATCTTTTACCTCAAGACTACCCATCCCTTAGGACTTAATGAGCAGTTGAATTATAGCAGCTTCATTTAAAATAAGGCTGCCTCGTCCCTCTTCCCCTTTTCCCTTGTAACACTTCTCTTGGAACGCCTCTTTGCGACACCTGAATGAATGATTATTGACTAATCCTCTGTATATCACAATTAATCGGTATCTCAAAATGTATTCAGCGATTCTGTTCTGTTAAATGCTCTTAAGCGATTCTGCAATTATTTACCAGCTGTCAAAACATCATTGACGGCATACGTGGGCACTGTCTGTACTAGTCACGTCGTTGCTAAGCGGCGGGCGATGCTCACACACAGGTTCCCACCCCATTTCTGGCAACCCGGAATCACATGATTCCTACTTCCAGCACGGTGGAACGCACGCGGAGGGCGTGCGTTCCAGACGCGGAGCAAGGTGATTGCGCCACTTGAGCCAGGTGAGGTAGGTAATTGGGGGTTGAACTAGCCTGATACAGAGTATATGTAGGAGGGACTGACCATAAACAGTTGCTCTCCCAAGCCACCACCAATTGCGGCGAGACATAGGTCTATATGGGACACTTCCCTATACCTAGCATGGATATGAGCCACTGACTATCCATCTATAGAATACGACGGGGAACTTACCTTCGATTCTGGTAAGTAGATACTAATAATAGTTAAGGCTGCATGCAGCCTGTAATTGTGGGAGGGGCCAGGTCCCCCTTCTTAAACCCCCTCGTACAGCTCACCATCACCGCGCCCGCCGACTCGCACTTCCTGTGACTCACGTCACTTCCGGTGAGCACGCGCCCCAGGTAAGTATCGCCGCACGTCTCCCGCCGTGGGCTCCGGTCTGTCCGCCTTCGGGGCCGTGGCCGGCCGCCGGCCCGCTCCCCCTCATCACCTTCGGCCGCCGCAGGCTCCCCTCTCCGCCGTCCGGTGGCGTCCGTCCTCTCGCGAGAGGTAGGGCGCATGCGCGGCCGGCTCTGGAGTCAGCTCTCGGCTGCCGCTGGACGTCTGGGGGGGGGGGGGGCAAACAGAGGGGAGCTCAATCCCGGCCTCCGTCCCCTGCCGCGGCCGGGCTGCTCACCCGCTGCCCGCCTCCCACACGCCGGACAGGGCTGTCCCGGCTGGCGGCCTGCCATGCCCCCGGTGTGAGGGCTGAGACAAGCGTGCACAGAGTGCTCCCACTCCGGTGGGGCTGCCGCTGCTGTCTGCTCATCCGGGGTGCTCAGGCAGCCGCCACCCGCGCTGTCCCGCGGCCACATCATATTTGCATTAGTTGCCACCGTGGCAGGTGTATTACTCCCCCACTAGTTAGCTGGTTTTTAAGTTTCCCCTAATTCAATTGCTTCAGCAGCCGTGGATCTCATGATGGCCAGCCTGCAGTCGCAGGCAGGCCAGGTCCCGCTCCAGGCCCGGGCTGGGCCGGCAGGGATAGCTCTCTGGTCATGACCACCATCAGGGTGGTCTGACCCCTGGCACGCGTTATTGCCCATCACATATGGCCAGATGGGCAATTTACGGACCACACCCCCTCCACGTCCCACATTGGCCCATCCAGGTCGCCGTGCCTGGCCCGGCGCGTCCACCCCCAGGCCCCGCTCCTGCCTGGCTGGCAGGCGCCACGGTCTCCGCCACGCACTTTCGGGTCAGATCCGTGGCGCTCCGGGCCCTTTCACGCCCCGGCCTACCCACGGCCTTCCAGCGGGGACCTCGGGGGCTCCGGCCTTGTTGCTCCCAATGTTCACATGTGTGTTCCTTTCCCAGGTGCCAGTAGCGTTCGTGGTCCCCGTCGTACCTTGTCTCGATTTTCCTGACGTCAGGTTAGGTCCTGCAGAAAATCGCTGTCGGCCGCTCGCGGGAAATCTCATACTTGAGGGTTCAGGTAGGTAATCTTGGGCTGCTCCTGGCAGTTCCTCTCACCGACATCCCGGGTGGCCGCCCAGGAGGCACACAGGGATGTTTTTCTCGCTCTCAACCTGAGACGCTCAGGTGTCTTCTCTGTCCTGCTTAGCCTGAGGCTTTCTGGTGTCTTCTCTGCCCAGGTACCCTGAGGCGTTCAGGTGTTTTCTCTGTCCATCTTGGCCTGAGGCGTTCAGGTGTCTTCTCTTTCCAGGTACCCTGAAGCGTTCAGGGGTCCTCTCTGTCCATCTTTGCCTGAGGCGTTCAGGTGTCTTGTCTGTCCAGGTACCCTGAAGCGTTCAGGGGTCTTCTCTGTCCATTTTTTCCTAGGCGTTCCGGTGTCTTCTCCGTCCAGGTACCCTGAAGCGTTCAGGTGTCTTCTCTGTCCATCCTTGCCTGAGGCGTTCAGGTGTCTTCTCTGTCCAGGTACCCTGAAGCGTTCAGGTATCTTCTCTGTCCATCCTTGCCTGAGGCGTTCAGGTGTCTTCTCTGTCCAGGTACCCTGAAGCGTTCAGGTGTCTTCTCTGTCCAGGTACCCTGAAGCGTTCAGGTATCTTCTCTGTCCATCCTTGCCTGAGGCGTTCAGGTGTCTTCTCTGTCCCAGCACCCTGAAGAGCTCAGGTGTCTCCTCTGTCCGTCTCAGGCGAGACGTTCAGGTGTCTTCCCTGCCAGGTGCCCTGAGGCGCTCAGGTGTCTTCTCCGTCCACGGTGGCTGGTAACGTCAGGGTCGGTCCTGGGCTCTTCGGCCACAGGTGCAGCCACCTTCCCGGTAGGCAGCCGGTGCATTCGGACCACGCCTCGCCACGCGTCCCGGTACTTCCAGGCCCCTTCTTACCGCAGTCCCTAGTCTCCGCCTCCTGGTGCCCTTCTTCCTGGTCCATGTTTTATCCACGTCTCCCTGTCTCCACATTAGACGACACTACGCTGTCCGCGCGCACCCGCGATGGTTTCCAGTCCCGCGCGGCAATGGTTCTCACGTCACTCCTAACTTTTTCCAGTCCTCAGGGCCAGCCGGTTCGTTCCCGTCCATCCTCTGACGGTAAGACAAGGGTGTTGATTCCACGCTCTCAGGTACGTCCTCTTATACGTTCGTCCACGACCTTCGTAGTCAGGGTACACGTCCCCATGACCTCTCCAGCGGCCATATTGTTGTCTCTATTCCAGGTGTTGCAAGGTCTCTGCTATTGTTGAAGCCATGTCACAGGTCTCTGACGTCGACGACACATTGTCCCTCCCGGGTACTTCGGTCTCAAGCCAAGGCGGCCCAGTTGCCCTCCGAAGATGGACTGTGCCGAGGCTCATTGCGGAGTTGGCCAAGAGAGGCATCAGACACCCAGCGTCAGCCAGGAAGGCCGAGCTATACCGTCTATTGATGACCGAGCCCAGCGCTCCTGAAAGGGAAGATCCACCCCCAGCCATCCAGCAGTCCCTGGTGCTGTTGCAGGCCTCCTTGGATTCGCTCATCTCGTCCGTTGCCGACATCAGGACCAGGGTGGTGGACTTGGAGTCCAGAACACCGGCGTCTTCCCAGGCGGTGGTCCCCGTCTCCGATCCCCCTCTATCTCAGCTTCCGGCTCCAGGTACGTCCCCGGCTGCTCCGGTGGTACGTACCTGGAGGGACATCTTGGCGGGCAAGGACGTGAATCTCGCGTCCATCCTGATTGCGTCCCACGATGCCGCAGACAACAAGACCTTTGACTGCGGGGAGGTCTCGGTGGTCCTTCGGGCCAAGGATGGACGTCTCAACCGCAAGCTCTCTGTCGTCGAGTTTGTCTTGGCCTTCGGCCTGTTTAGAGACGTGCTCTGCTCCGCCTTTCCGGCCCGCCGGGAGGAGCTGGACACGTATCTACACAGGGTTACTGGACTTGGGCACAAGGCTTTCTATGACTACCACCGCTCCTTTTCAGCCAAGGCCGCCGCCGCGCTTGCCCAGTTTCAGTTTTCCGTCAACTGGGCCATGCTGGACATGGAGTTGTTCTGCCAGCATTTCGCCGGTCTCCGGGCCCACGCTTGTTCAACCTGCCAGTCCATTTTTCACTCCACTGAGTGGTGTCCTCAAACGGCCACGGCCCAACCAGACAAGGCTACTCCAGGCCCCTCCGGGGTCCCCCACAGTCCCTCCACCACCGATAAGTTGGGTAGACCCATTGTTTACCTTGGCAACAGCCAAGTTTGCAATAACTTCAACTTTGGTTCCTGTCTCTTCAGCGGTTGCAGGGCTCTGCACATCTGCTCCATCTGCTTCAGGGCTCACCCCAGGTCCACATGTCCCAAGAAGGCGTACAAGCGCCTATGACTAGCCGACTGCGACATTGACCTCCTGGCCCTCCTTTTACGGGACCATCCGGTGCCGGGGTTCGTGGATTTCCTGGTCACTGGCCTCTGCTCCGGCTTTGACACAGGGTTGGTGGCACTACCCCATTCCAACTGGGAGTGCGACAATCTGCAGTCAGCCAGGTCAGATCCCACCGCTGTACAGGAACTCCTGAATTCGGAGGTTGAGAAAGGGTTCCTCCTGGGCCCCTTCAACCAGGTTCCTTTTTCTCGCTGGCGGATCAGCCCCATAGGCATAGTGTCCAAAAAAGATTCGAATAAAAAACGTTTGATTTACGATCTCTCCGCCCCCCATGATTCCGTCATCCCCAGCATTAATTCCCTCATTCCTTCCGAAGAATTTTCCATGACCTATGCATCCATAGACGAAGCCATTGCCCTCATCCTTAGCGCCGGGAAAGGCGCCTGGCTGTCTAAAACTGACATAGCGGACGCCTTCAAACTGCTGCCCATCGCCCCTCACCTTTGGCAGTTCTATGGTATCAGGTGGGAGGGCAGGTTCTATTTTGCCAACAGGTTGACTTTCGGCTCTAAAAGCAGCCCGTGGTTATTCGACCAATTGGCGCAGGCCCTACACTGGATCCTGGTCCACGACGGCAGCGCCCCAGCGGTCATCCATTACCTGGACGACTTCCTCCTCATAGAATCTCCGCTATGTCGGCCATCCGGGCTGCTCTCCCTCCTGGAGATCTTTGCCGCCCTTTCCATCCCAATTTCGCAGGGGAAGACCGCGGAGCCGGTCACTTCCATCACCTTCCTGGGTATTGTCCTGGACTCAGACAGAATGGAAGCCAGGCTTCCAGAGGCAAAGCTGTCCCAAATACGGGAAGTCGTGGCCAGGGCCATCACCTCTTCTCAGGTGACCAAGGTCGAGCTACAGTCCATCCTGGGTCGGCTGAACTTTGCCTTAAGGGTCATGCCCCAGGGCAGGGCCTTCATTTCCCGTCTGCTCTCGCTCCTTCCCACAGCCTCCGAACCCAGCAGCATTGTCCACCTGGACAGGGCTGCCACGGCAGACTTGCGCATGTGGGACAGCTTTCTGTTATCTTGGAACGGGGTCAGCCTGTTCGTTCCCTCATGGTCCCAGTCATCTACCAGGGTGTTTGCTGATGCCGCAGCATCCCGGGGTTTCGCGGCCATCTTCGGGTCCCGGTGGCTGGCGGGCCCTTGGCCTCCTCAGGTCAGTTCCGACCCTCAGTCCCTCAGCTCATCACCGTTCCTGGAATGTTACCCCATCGTGGCGGCCGCATCCGTCTGGGGTCACCTCTGGGCTAATTCCAGCGTCATGTTTATATCTGACAGTCAGGACCTGGTGGACATCATCTCCAAAGGCCGAGCTAAGTCGGCCAGGGTCATGTCCCTGTTGCGCAAACTGGTCTGGCTGGCCATGACCCATAACTTTCATTTTTCATGTTCCCATATTCCAGGTGCCAGCAACACGGCGGCCGATGCCTTATCGAGGTTCAATTTTCACACCTTCTTTCAGGTATGTCCAGAAGCAGACCGGACCGGGGCCCGGATTCCCGGCTTCAGCGACCTGATCTTGGATTGAGGTCTCTGCTGGCAACCGCCAAGGACCTTATGCACCGGTCACTCTCGGCCAACACGGCTCGCAACTACGGCACAGGTTGGAAACTCTTCCAAAAGTTTTCCAGGGACCATCCCCAACAGGATACGACCTTCATCGCATACATCATGGCTTTCATGGCCCATTGCCATGTCAACCTCAAACTGGCACCCAGCACCATCCGTTTGTACCTGGCCGGGGCGCAACATTTCTTAGCCCTACAGAACCCAGAAGTGCTCGCGGCATTCACATCCCAAGCAGTCAAGGCCACGCTCAGGGGCATTGAGAAAAACAGCAAAGATTCCAGCCCGTCCCGGCGGCCGGTCTCCGGCGAGCTGTTTAGGCAGCTGTCTGCATCCCTAGATGGCAATCCTTTTGGCCCTTCCATTAGTCTGGTCATCAAGGCCGCTATGTACCTAAGCTTCTACGGCTTCCTTCGTCCAGGGGAATTTTCAGTTTCTTCCCAGAAGACGATCTTCCTGAAGAAGAAGCAGCTATCCTGGAGCCAGGATCATCTGGTATTAAGCCTTCCTTCCACCAAGACGTCCCAAACCGGTCATCCCATACTGATCCGCTTCTTCAAGTCCGGGAACGCCTGGTGTCCAGTGGTGGTACTCCAACATCTCCTGGGTTCCACACCATCTCCAGATCCAGAGTCTCCGTTGCTGCCATTCCAAGGGAAACCCCTATCCACGCCACAGTTTGTCTCCCACATCAGATCCCTGGTCGCAGGGTTGGGGGTGGACCCCAAAACCATATCAGGACATTCATTCCGCATCGGAGCGGCTTCAGCGGCTTCCAAGCACGGGACGCCTCCGCACGTCATCCGTCACATGGGTAGGTGGAGATCTGCCTGTTTTTCCCGGTACATCCCGGATCCGCTGACTGAAACCCGGCAGGTATTCCTTTCCTTGGTTTTGTAACCCTGTTCCATGCATTAAACAGCAGCACTTCTCCTACCCGGTGTCTTTTTGGCCCTCTTTTAGGCAGGCCCACGTCCCGTGGCTCCAGGCACACCCCAGCCACTGTCTAGCCCCCTCCTGTCACCTTACTGACCGTGGCCGCGGCCACAAATAGTTAAGGCTGCATGCAGCCTGTAATTGTGGGAGGGGCCAGGTCCCCCTTCTTAAACCCCCTCGTACAGCTCACCATCACCGCGCCCGCCGACTCGCACTTCACCCACCCTTTTCCCACCCCTTTCTTCCTTCTCTCCCTAGGGTTGGCCCTCTTTTAGGCAGGCCCACGTCCCGTGGCTCCAGGCACACCGCAGCCACTGTCTAGCCCCCTCCTGTCACCTTACTGACCGTGGCCGCGGCCACAATATAGTTCTAGCATTTTGCTGTATATAATCCGTCACTCAGGATTGTAAGTGACCAATATTCAGTGTATTTTGTATTTCCCTTTCTAGTTAACCCTGAATGTTCTTTGAAGTCCCCTGATGATTTCTGGTAAATCAGAATGCAACATGGCATGTAGGGCTTAATTTAGGATTAGGCTCATACATAGGGAAAGGTTCCGTATGGGGTCGCCCCTGTCGGGGCGGGTGCTCTGTGTCTGATAGGCAGGTAACCAGTTCAGCCCCCTGCCCTCCTTCTAGGTAGGGATTTATGTGAGGGACAAACAGGAAAACAAATTTATGCCTTAAACACAAGTGTACCGGTCACCAGTATCCTTCTGCCACCTCACAAAAGGACCAATCGCCACCAGGTGTGGATCTCCCTACAGGACGTGATAAGATCCACCCATTTATTCTTTTTAGTGGTGCTTCTGTTAATAGTGCAATTTTCGTCTCACAACAATGTGGTGTAATTTATACTTATTTTAACAATATATAGTAAAAGTTATGTTTTAAGATACCCAGTTCACACAACATTTAAAGCCCAGATCCATGGGTAAGAGGAAGCAGCCCAGAGGGGTATTGCATTCCACCGCATGCAGCACGGATCCATGGAGGCTCTGCCTCATGGGAACATGTATTTCGGTGCATTCTCCGGCATGTGGCTTAGACGAGGAAGAAGGAGCCTAGATCATGCAGCTCCCATGGCTGTGAAAGAAGGTATTCCTTATAATGGCTCTACTTAAGTTACACAGAAAATATGTGGGTTGTCTTCCTCATGGCTTTTGGGCCTGGTTGTCTGCCTCATGGCTTTAAGGCCTGGTTGTCTGCCTCATGGGTTTAGGGCCTGGTTGTCTGCCTCATGGCTTTAGGGCCGGTCTCTCTGCCTCATGGATTTAGGGCCTGTCTCATGACTTTGGGGCTTGGTTGTCTGCCTCATGACTTTGGGACCTGGTTGTCTGCTTCATGACTTTGGGGCCTGGTTGTCTGCCTCATAACTTTGGGGCCTGGTTGTCTGCCTCATAACTTTGGGGCCTGGTTGTCTGCCTCATAACTTTGGGGCCTGGTTGTCTGCCTCATGCCTTTGGGGCCTGATTGTCTGCCTCATGCCTTTGGGGCCTGATTGTCTGCCTCATGCCTTTGGGGCCTGATTGTCTGCCTCATGCCTTTGGGGCCTGATTGTCTGCCTCATGCCTTTGGGGCCTGATTGTCTGCCTCATGCCTTTGGGGCCTGATTGTCTGCCTCATGCCTTTGGGGCCTGATTGTCTGCCTCATGCCTTTGGGGCCTGATTGTCTGCCTCATGCCTTTGGGGCCTGATTGTCTGCCTCATGCCTTTGGGGCCTGATTGTCTGCCTCAGGCCTTTGGGGCCTGATTGTCTGCCTCAGGCCTTTGGGGCCTGATTGTCTGCCTCATGCCTTTGGGGCATGATTGATTGCCTCATGCCTTTGGGGCATGATTGTCTGCCTCATGGCTTTGGGGCATGATTGTGGCTTTGGGGCCTGGTTGTCTGACTCATAGCTTTAGGGCCTGTTTGTCAGCCTCTTGGCCTCTGGAGGACTGAATGACAGCAAGTGCCTGTCTAACTGGCTGCCTTTGTGCCTGCCTGGCTGGCTGCCTTTTGAGCCTTTGTCTGTCAGCAGGGCCACCTTTGGGCCTATGCCTCTAAGACTGGATGCCTTTGAGCCTGTACCTGTCATATTGGCTGCCTTTGAACCTGTGCCAGTCTGGAGGCCTTCCTTTGGGCCTATGCCTGTCTGGCTGGTTGTTTTTAAGCCTGTACCTGTCTGTCTGGTTGCAGGTGAACCTGTGCCTATCTAGCTGGCTACCTTTTGGGACTGTGCCTATGTGGGTGACTGCCTTTGAGCCTGTGCCTGTGTGGTGGGCTGTCTTTGAGCCTATACCTGTTTGGCTGCCTTTTTTGAGTCTGACTGTCTGGTGGCCTCATTACCTAGGGAGCTGTTTGTTTCTGTGTTTATGGTTGCTGGGGTGACGGCTCTTGCTGTCTCCTTCTGCTGCTGAGTTTATCTAGTGTGTTGATCAGTGGACAGCTCCACATGGCCAACGGCTTCTACGGCTGTGTTGGCATGAGGGACGGCTACTAACGGCCGTGTCTGCATGGCTGGTGTCTTCTGTTGCCATGTCTTAATAAGTGGACCACTGAGGCAGAAGTGTCTGGATGAATGAACTTGGCTCTTAATGAGTATCTATGTGTCCAGCAGTGCCTGGGGCGCCTCCAAGTCTTTGTGGCAGTCTATATCTTGGTGTCTATGCATGCAGTGTGAACTAATTCTGTGCCTATGTTGGTTGTCAAATTGTAGTTTAATAGTCTACAATAGGCATAGCCCTCCAACAAAGCCCTATAATACTCCTGATGAGGAGTGAGAAAATGGGCTGGACCATATTGCTTGAGTGGCTTACAGTATGTATGGCGTATCAACAGAGCCCTATATGGCTCCTGGTGGGAAGTAATAAGATCGACTGGAACATTTAGTCTGGATGGCCTACAGGAGGTATGGCACACCAACAAACTCTATAAATTTATCTAGAATTCCAAAACTGAAGGGTCCAGTGTGCTCTTTGGACCTCTGGCGGCAGATCTGTGAGCTCCCCCGGGGGATGGAGGCCACGGTAGTTTTCCATCATGGATACCAGATTGCGAGGAAGGAGATTTGACGTCTAAAGTTCTTCTGGTAGATGTAACAAACGGCCTCCAGTGGATCTTGGATTAAAGCATCTGTCTCGCAATATATTCTGCACCAAAGGAATCGGTGTTCAGCAATCATCTTCAGTTAGTCATTCCTTGTCAAGATAAGTATTTCTCTAAGATGTTTTGTTCAAATCTGTTATGATTATTTTGATAAACACTTGATGAGAAACCCATTTGAGATTTCTTTTTATAGGATTATGCTAGATTTAAGTATAATGTCTGGTATTAAAAATTCCTAGAATGTTATTGATCCGACCCTTTTTTCTTTAGGTTCGGATCTCTAGTTAGCTTTTAGATTCCCTATAATTCCATCTGGGTATCCTTACCTTTCATTACTTTTCAAACACTTCTGATAAGCGCAGGAAGCCAACGTCCGGACTTTTCGGAGTTGCCTTACATGTTCAGATTATCAATGATACCTTCCACACTAGCATGAACGTGCAGAGGTATAAGATTACACCCCAAACAATATATCAGAAAATCATGTGAACTGGGTATCATTAAAACATAACTTTTACTATGTATTTCTTAAAATAGGGTATAAGTAAACCACATTACTTTGAGACAATACGCAGATTAGTGAAAACGCCACATACTCATTTCACAGGATAAATGGAAAAGAAAAAGGGTGGATCTTACCACATTCAGTAGAGGGATCTACACCAGATGGCGTGAACGTCCTAGTGTTTGATGGCAGAAGGATACTTGTGACCGGCGCTCTTGTAGTTTACGGCAAACGAGGAATCTCCTGTTGTGCGCTGAAAGTAAAGCCCTACCTAAAAGGAGGGTCAGGGGCTAAACAGGTCACCTGCCTAACAAACACAGAGCACCCCATATGGAACCTGTCCCTGTATTGGGGCCTAATCCCTATATACACCCTAATTACAAAGCCCTACATGCTACGTTTCATTCCAAATTGCCGGAACTCATCAGGAGACTCAATAAACTTGAAGGGAATACTGAGGAAAAAAGGGAAACACAAAATACACAAAAACATTGGTCACTAACAAACCTATATGGCAGACTTCACATAGAAAGAACTGTTAAATCATCAGTATAAGTATCTACTTACTAGTGTTGACTATAGGAAGGTTCCTAGTAGTGTTCACTGTATGGACTTTCAGTAGCGAACATCCGTACTAAGGTGTGGGGAAGTGTCTCCTATCCACCTTCGTCTCACCTCAATTTGTGGTAATTTGGGAGAGCGCTGAGTTGCGCTACATCTCTCATTTAAATATGCTAGATATCCGGATAGTCCAACCCCCAACTGCCCGCCTCACCTGGCTATCATACACGGAACTCGTGGTCCGCAGGTGAAACGCACGCCATCAGCGTGCGTTCCACAGCACCGGAAGCAGGTATCATGTGATCAACGGGTTGCCGGAAGTAGGGTGGAAACTAATGTGTGAGCGTCACCCGCAGCTTAGCAACTGGGGCGACACTCACACACATCGTCCACCTACGCCATCAAAGATATATGACAGCTAATACACAAAACAGGATTGTAAAAAGCTTGGATAGGGAGTGGGTCACTCAAATATCAGGCAAACACTCGGTAATATGTATCCACACTCACTTTATATAATACATAAAATCCACAATAACAAATGCAATTTAAAACATATCATAAAAATACAAAGAAATTAAAATGTAAACCGCTAGGTCCCAAATGTCTGTTAAGGTTATAACCGCAATTGGGGGATGAGTATCCCAAACTGACTCAAGCTGCCGTTTAGAGTTAATAAAAAGTCATTCTTCCATTTATATATCTGAAAGGCAGTACTATTTGATTATTGGTCGATTGTACGTTACCACGTCTTTGTCCGGTGATTGTCGGTATAATATTCGTGACGGATCTTCGGTGAAATCTCCCGCTCCTCAGTATGAAGCTGTATAGAGCTCAGCAATCTAACGCAGCAATGTAGTAGAAACTTTCTGCTGTGACCTTCCAGGACCTGCGTGGCGTCCCACGTGGTTCACTGTTCGGTCATGTGCTGATGACGTCTTCTGCGCGGGGATTCAAATCACCTGTATCCGAATAGTTGGTATATTCGTATATATTCAAAGTTTATGAAGATACGAAAAAAGGCTCCTGCTTTGATGATCCCTCACTGTTTCCCAAACGCGTTTCGGGGATGAGCCCCTTCTTCAGTGGTTTAAACAGTGGAGATGAAATGTCCTCTTTATATAGTATCCATGCTTAAGACATGTGGGTTGGGACATTAGATTAACCAGGTGAGGGATATCTTGAAAAGCAGGAGAAACACAGTCTCAAAGGATCGGAGCTTGTCATTTAATATTATATACTTCAGTATCAAAATGCACTTCATATTTCATAGCGGTCTAATATTGAATAAAACCGGTCTAAATAGTATATAAGTAATATACAGACCCTAAAATTAGTAAAATAGGAGAAAACGCATCTGCGGTTTTCATGCGTTATCAATGCGTTTTTTCAAAAAATATGTTAAAATGGATCAAATTGATAAAACAGGATACATCTATTATTTAAAACCTTATACACACTCAACAAGGACAATATATATATATTTTACTTCTATCTTCAATACGTTCAAGAACTTATACACTAGTGGAAGTATAGATGGAATAGGGACGCTGAGCTGACGGGAGAGCGAGATCTCGGTGCTAAAAAACAGCCTGACACAGATGTCCCTGTCCCACCAGGCCAACGTCCCAATTTATAGAAAGCCAAATAGTTCCATATCGGCATTTAAGCCTCTTGGCAATAGCGTGTCGAATTCAAATATTCTTTTAGATTCCATTCTGGACATCTGAAGGATGTGATTGCCCCATCTCCATGTGTATCTGACTTTTTCTAGCGCCATATATTTGAGGCTTGATGGATCACTATCATGATAATCTTTGTAGTGTTTAGATAGTGTATGTAATTCATACCCTTTCTTTATATTTGAAATATGTTCCGACACTCTTTTCCTTAAGGTTCGCTTTGTTCTGCCAATATACTGTTTATGACACGGGCATTCAGTAAAATATATGACATTGACAGAGTCACATGTCATCCCCTCCCTTATATCCATTGAAAAGGAGTTTTGAGTTGATTGTGCCTTTAAAGTTTTTTGGGGGAATTTAGTGGTTTTACAGTTACATCTGTGAAAACCACTAAAGGATAACCAATTTGGTTTTCCTTGTGTGGTATATTCCTTCTTTTTCACTGAGGGGGCAACTTTGAGACCCAAATTAGGGACCCTAGTATATGTAATTTGGGGTATAGTAGTTAATAGTGGTCCCACTATTTTGCCACCAAGCAGATGATGCCAGTATTTTTTAATTATTCTTTCCATGCCTTTATATTGGGCATGGAATGGTAGGATCATCCTCAGACTGTCTTCCATTGTCTCTCTCTGCTTGGGGACAAAAAAGTCCTCTCTCCTCATCGTTCTAACTTCCTCTAATAATACATAAAACAGAATCACATTATAGTGGATTTAAAAAGCAAGAGCACTAAATACATTCTATGCTACTGATTATGCATATTATAATATAAAAGATGATCGTTGCATGTCCATCCCTGCATATGCGCTCAGAGACTAGGAACACATGCAATGAAGTGAACTCTTCTCATCTTTGACATTTTAGATAAAACTACTAAAGTTCAACTGCTCATTCAGACCTAGGGGGTGAATGGTCTTGAGATAGAAGATCCATTTGGCCTCACACTGGAGTATTCTCCTATCCAAGTCTCCACATCTCGCCTCTGGCTTGATCTTTTCAATGCCCATAAAAGAAAGTCATTTTGTCTTCCCACCATGCTCCGTCCTTACATGGCGCGAGACAGAGGTGTCCCTAGCATTGTTCACATCCCCAATATGTTCGCCAATCCTCCTCCTTAACTCTCTTGTCGTTTTGCCAACATATTCTTTACCACAGTCACTGGTGATTTTATATATCACCCCTGTGGATTTACAATTGATCAGATCCCTGATTGTATATGTCTGTGGGTCTTGTTGCTCCAAAAAGGTTTTTCTACACTGCATGTACCTACATGCTACGCACCCCCCACATTTGTAGTTGCCGTGAATACCTCTCTCTAACCACGTTCTTTTTGCTGGTGCTGGGGTGAAGTGACTATTCACCATCCGATCACGGACACTCCTCCCTCTCCTATATGTGATACTGGGTTATTCTTTTATGACTCTACGAATGTCGGGGACCATTCTGAGCATGTGCCAATGTTTCGAGATTATCTCACTTACTGCAGTGGAGGACCCATTGAACGTGCTAATGAGGCGGATTTCGCGTGTATTACCTTGGGGATTGTTCCCAATTGGTTGCCTATTTTTAGGAGTAAGAAGGGATGCACGGTCACAGTTTAGGGCTTGGGGACTGTTCCCCATCGGTTGTCTGTTTTTAGGAGTAAGAAGGGATGCACGGTCACAGTTTAGGGCTGTCTGGTAGGCTGGTGTCAAAATGCCCACAGGGTATCCTCGATCAGTAAACCTGGTTTTCAGGTCATCAGCCTGTCGCATAAAATCTTCCTTAGCCGCAAATATTGGCCTCGGGGGATCCCTTTTTTGAGGGGGAAGGGATGGCTGCTCTCCCACCTCAAGAGGGAATTAGTTGAGGTTGGCTCACGAAAGATTGAAGTGTCAAGGGTGCCGTTGTGGTTCTTAATGACACATATGTCCAGAAAAGGAAGTTGTGTCGGATTGCATTCAGATGTGAAGCGCAGACCAATATCATTGATGTTGAGACTACTGGCCCATGTGGAGAACGACCCTGGACAACCCTTAAATATGACAAATATGTCATCGATAAAGCGTGCTCACCTTTGGACCCGCTGAAGTTCAGGTGTCAGTTCATCCTTTAATACCAGGGTGTTCTCCCACCAGCCAAGGAACAAGTTTGCATACGATGGGGCACAGGGACTCCCCATGGCCGTGCCCCTGAGCTGGTGGTAGAACCGGCCATTAAATAGGAAGTAATTTCTCCTCAAGGAGAACTCAAGCAATTTGAGGACCAGATGGTTGTGGGCAAAGAATTTACCCCCCGTGTAGATAAAAAGTGTGCCACTGCATGTAGGCGACTTGGCCCAAAATAAAAATATAACAATTAAGCCAGTAGATAAAGGTGGAAATACGGTTATCCTGGACACAACAAGCTATCAATTGATGTGTGAGACTTTACTGGCTCCACCGGATTGCTATGAAATATTAGAGGGCGATCCCACCATGAGTTACAATATGGAACTCAAAAATCTCCTGGACTCAGCCAAAAATAATAAACAAATTAATCAAGATGAATACGATTTCCTCCTTCCACAAATAACCACATTTTACTGCCTCCCCAAGGTACACAAAGGATATGACTCACTAAAGGGGCGCCCAATTGTTTTAGGTGTTGACAGCCTTAATCAAAATGTGGGCATATAAGTCGACAAAATTCTGGCACCCTTTGTGTCATCTCTTCCTTCACACGTGAGGGATACTGGTGACCTTCTAAAACAACTGGAAGGCATCCAACTGGAAGAAGGGTGTATATTGGGGAGTGTGGCTGTTGAGGCCCTTTATTCGTCAATTACACACGAATGGGGCCTACATGCAGTGGCACAATTTTTATTTACAGGGGGGGGGGGTAAATTATTTGCCCACAACCATCTGGTCCTAAAATTGCTTGAGTTCTCCTTGAGGAGAAATTACTTCCTATTTAATGGCCGGTTCTACCACCAGCTCAGGGGCACGGCCATGGGGAGTCCCTGGGTAGTCCCAGTCCATTGCATGCAAACTTGTTCCTGGGCTGGTGGGAGAACACCCTGGTATTCAAGGATGAACTGACACCTGAACTTCAGCGGGTCCAAAGGTGGGCACGCTTTATCGATGACATATTTGTCATTTGGAAGGGCTGTCCAGGGTCGTTCTCCACATGGGCCAGTAGTCTCAACATCAATAATATTGGTCTGCGCTTCACATCTGAATGCAATCCGACACAACTTCCTTTTCTGGACATATGTGTCATTAAGAACCACAACGGCACCCTTGACACTTCGATCTTTCGTGAGCCAACCTCGACTAATTCCCTCTTGAGATGGGAGAGCAGCCATCCCTTCCCCCTGAAAAAGGGGACCCCCGAGGCCAATATTTGCGGCTAAGGAGCAATTGCTCTAGACGCTCTGATTTTATGCGACAGGCTGATGACCTGAAAACCAGGTTCACTGATCGAGGATACCCTGTGGGCACTTTGACACCAGCCTACCAGACAGCCCAAAACTGTGACCGTGCATCCCTTCTTACTCCTAAAAACAGACAACCGATGGGGAACAGTCCCCAAGGTAATACAGTGCTCAGAATGGACCCCGAAATTTGTAGAGTCATAAAAGAATACCCCAGTATCACATATAGGAGAGGGAGGAGTGTCCGTGATCGGATGGTGAATAGTCACTTCACCCCAGCACCAGCAAAAAGAACGTGGTTAGAGAGAGGTATTCACGGCAACTACAAATGTGAGGGGTGCATAGCATGTAGGTACATGCAGTGTGGAAAAACCTTTAGGAGCAACAACACCCACAGACACATAGAATCAGGGATCTGATCAATTGTAAATACACAGGGGTGATATATAAAATCACCTGTGGCTGTGGTAAAGAATATGTTGGCAAAACGACAAGGGAATTAAGGAGGAGGATTGGCGAACATATTGGGGATGTGAACAATGCCAGGGACACCTCTGTCTCACGCCATGTAAGAACGGAGCATAGTGGGAGGACAGAATGCCTTTCTTTTATGGACATTGAAAAGATCAAGCCAGGGGCGAGACGTGGAGACTTGGATAGGAGAATACTCCAGTGTGAGGCCAAATGGATCTTCTATCTCAAGATCACTCACCCCATAGGTCTGAATGAGCAGTTGAACTTTAGTAGTTTTATCTAAAATGTCAAAGATGAGAAGAGTTCACTTCATTGCATGTGCGACTAGTCTCTGAGTGCATACGCAGGGATCGACATGCAATGATCATCTTTTATATTATAATATGCATGATCAGTAACATAGAATGTATTTAGTGCTCTTGCCTTTTAAATCTACTATAATGCAATTCTGCTTTGTGTATTAGGCTACTTTCACACTGCCATTTCTGGGTCCGCCTGTGAGATCCGTTTCAAGGCTCCGTTCAGAATGCATCAGTTTGGCTCCGTTCCGTCTCCATTCCGCTCTGGAGGAGGACACCAAAACGCTGCTTGCAGCGTTTTGGTGTCCGCCTGGCGATGTGGAGCCAAACGGATCCGTCATGACTTACAATGTAAGTCAATGGGGACGGATCCGTTTACATTGACACAATATGGTGCAATTATAAACGGATCCGTCCCCCATTGACTTTCAATGTAAGTCAGGACAGATCCGTTTGACTTACACTTAGACTTTTTTTTTTACATAGTAATGGAGACGGATCCGTTCTGAATGGATACCAGCATTTGCATTTTAGGTGCGGATCCGTCTGTGCAGATACCAGACGGATCCGCACCTAAACCCAGGTGTGAAAGTAACCTTAGCTGTCATATATCTTTGATGGCATACGTGGACGATCTGTGTGAGTGTCGCCCTGTTGCTAAGCTGCGGGTGACGCTCCCACACTAGTTTCCACCCTACTTCCGGCAACCCGTTGATCACATGATACCTGCTTCCAGTGCTGTGGAACGCACGCTGATGGCGTGCGTTCCACCTGCGGACCACGAGTTCCGTGTATGAGGAGTCTGCCATATAGATTTGTGTCACCGCCAGTTCTCGGAGAAAGTCTGGCAGACGTTCTTCTCTACCTCTTGCATGACGTTCTTTGTTTTGGTTTCACTTTGTCATCTCCTTTCCTTCTCCCAGCTGTCACCTATTTACACTAATTGGCTCTCTTTATATTCCCTCCCTTACTGCCTCACTTTGCGGTTTATACTACTTCCTGGATTGTGTTTACTGCTGGAGGCTGCTGCTGCTGATTCTTCAAGATAAGTCCTTTTCCTTTATTTGTGTTTCCTTGCTGGCTTGATTCTAGGTGACCCTGACTCCATCCGTATTAAGTGCAGGGAGTCGGTGGTCGTGTCCCCTCACTATTATAGGGTTTTCAGGTGTCACACAGACTTAGGTACGTGGGCATGCAATCGTCTACCATAAAGATCTTTGCATGTGCATAGCAGTCAGGGAGAGCTCTAGGGGTTTTATAGGGCTCACCCATATGCTCCTTAGTTTGTGATCAAGCCTGTCGGATGTTTATTTATAAGTTCCAGCTTTCTGCAACACCATCCGTGACACTATAAACCGCCATAACCGTCTTAAGCATGTATCCGGTTTCAGCCTTGATTGACCGCATGCAAGGTCTTTCCCTGGAGGTAGCAGATCTCTGTAAAACTGTGTCTCAGTTTCAGGTGACAGGTTCTGCTGGCGTGCATGGAGTTTGTTCCGAGCCTAAGATCTTGTTTCCGGATACGTTCTCCGGGGGTAGTGAGAATTTTGTTCGCTTTAGAGAGGCTTGCAAACTCCATTTTCACCTATTTCCCCATTCCTCTGGTGATGAGGAGCAGAGGGTGGGGATCATCATCTCGCTGCTCAGGGATAACGCTCAGTCTTGGGCCTTTTTGCTGCCGGTGGGGGCACAGCCCCTCCGATCAGTGGATGAATTTTTTGTAGCCCTGGGGCAGATATATGATGACCCGGATCGTATTGCTCTGGCTGAATCTAAACTGCGTCTTTTATGCCAGGGTAAACAGTCCACAGAGATATATTGTTCAGAATTTCGGAGATGGGCAGCTGATACTGGTTGGAATGATGCTGCACTCCGAAGTCAATTTTGCCACGGTCTTTCGGAAAGATTGAAAGATGCATTTGCTTTTCATGAACGACCAGCCTCGTTAAAATCTGCCATGTCTCTAGCTGTTCGTATTGACAGGCGTCTTAGAGAGAGAGAGGAGACTAGTCCTTCCTGTCATATTCAGTGCAAGGACAATGGGGCTGTCTCATTCAGTTCGCAGGGGTCTCAGTCTCTCTCAATCATCTCTGAGGAGGAGGCCATGCAGCTGAGTTTGCTTGAATCTGATAGTAGAGGATTCAGCTCCCAGAGGAGGGTTTGTTTCTGTTGTGGGGGTATAAATCATTTGGCTAATGTTTGTCCCTCTAGGAGATTCATGGAGTTTTCTGAGGGTAATAAAAGAAAAAAAAAAAGAAAAGAACCCTCTAAAAACTTTCCATTTGCTACTATTGGCAAGGTTGATTGAAGGTTTGCCGTTTACTTGTAGTTCCCGTTTTCTCCTACCTGCCAGGGTGGCGCTAGACAACAAGAACATTGTTTGTGAGATTTTTGTAGATAGTGGAGCAGCTGTCAATCTCATTGATAATCAATTTGCAATAACGCATGGTTCTAGGTATGCACTTTGGAAAAGGATATACCTGTTTTTGCTATCGATTCCGCTCCACTTTCTCAAAGATCGTTAGAGGGCATAGTTCACAATATCCGTTTGACTGTGGGTGACGCTCATGTTGAGGATATGTCATGTTTCGTCTTAAGCGGATTACCTCCTCCTTTAGTGTTGGGGCTACCCTGGCTCACTGTTAAAGAAGGGTTGAGACGTATGCATATACAGTATATCCATGCATGCAAACACGTGCATGCATGTAGGGTATATATGCATACATTGACCACCATATCCTGGGATGATGTGCGCAGATGTGCCCAGCATCTGCGCACGTCTGCCGATGGGTGCCCACAGGGACTCATGGTGGCCCCTGTGGGAAATAGGTGCCCTCTTTAGACTGTGCCCCCTTAGAATATATGGCTGTGGCCACTTATAATAATATATATATATATCTATATATATATCAATAGTCCCCCTGACTGATATTGGTGTAGAGCCAGAGGAGGCTCCACCGGCCTACTCTCCGGGACCGGAGAAACCCGCCTGCCGCCCAAGGGAAAAAAGAACCAGAGCCCTACTATGGCTCGTGGAGGGACTTCTTTCAGCCCTCTTTCAAATGGTCCTCACTCATGGCGGAGATCCGGGAGGCCGCTATAAAGCGGAATACCAAGACCAAAATCGTTTATGAAGAATTGACTAAAACAATCCATGAAAAGCACACTAACACCCAACCCCGCCTGGAAAGGAGAAAGGGAGTGGTGGTGTCCTTCGACAAAATCCGTGGCTACGGGTTTATCCAAGACTATCTGACTGGCAGAGACCTATATGTGAATAGAAGGTCTGTCAAAAGAGACTACCTCCCTGCTTATCAGCACAGCCTCCGTGAGGGAGAGGAAGTGGAGTACACCCCTGCCGAGAGCCTGCAAGGCCCTTATGCGACTGCTGTGACCCGTCCCAAGCGAGAACCTGAGGACTGGGAGGCAGAAGAAGGAGAAGACTACTCTGGCTGTGAGCGGGAACCTGAACGCTCTCCAGAGCCGGCCCATCACGCCTTTCAGGAGCGGAGCTCCTTCATTGGGCCTAACGTCTTCTGGCAGCCAACCGTGTTGGAGAAATGGGTGAGCCCCTATCCTTCCCCCGAGCTGCCTCGTCGGGAGAAGACCATGCAGGAGATGGAGAATTTAAAAGGACTTCAAAATACCTTTAAGAACATCCGGAGGGGTCGGAGACCAGACGCATCACCAGAACCTGCAGAGGCCGAGTTCGCACCATCGGTGACTGTACCTGCGCCGGCGGTGCCAGCAGATGCCAGCGACTCCGACACAGAGAGCATCGGTGAGCAGATTATCCGGCTGGAGGAGAAGTTGCGGGAGCTGCGCAAGATCGCGACCGCCAGGATCCAGACGCCGCCAAAGAAGGACGAGGTAAGGGTGCCTGTCACCACCCGTAGACTACCTTCTGCTGTCACCGCTCCGCCAGAGCCCCAAAGGAGACCCCCGGTTGCTGTGAATTGCTGCACAGAGCCCACCGGACCGCTTGAGACGGCGGTATCCACTTCAATCCATCCCACCATTATCATGCCGGGACCGGGACGGTCCACCCAAGGGTTTACCCCTAGGCCCATGGGGCCAATACCTATTAGGGGCCCCTTTACTCTGCAGCTGCCCCCTAACACCGTTATGTGGGCCCATCCTCCTGTAGAGGACTACTACAGGCCGTACTTGCCAGCAGAGCCAAGTGGTTATGATATGCCACTGTGAATCAGCCTGCTAGGCCTTTGATTTATTTCACCGAAGAAGTATGGTGTTAACCCTTTCAGGACAGGAGTCCTACGTTTTCCTGGTCCTTTGTTGCGGCTGCCAGTTCCTCCACGGCTCAGTGGTAGGTGTTGACCACTGAAATCACAAAGTCAACAAGGCCACGTTTGTTTCCAGGACCTCCTGCCTGCTTTTGCTACCCCACGCCAAGTTGTGCCTGTTCCTTAGTTGCACCTTTTACCCTTAACCCCCTTTTCAGGTTGATCAGGGGTATTACAGCACTTGCCTTTGCTGTCCTTTTATTGTGCAACTTCATACTAAGGAACCGTGCCCAGAGACAGACTCAAAAGAACCTGAGCCTCTGAGATTTTTGCTCTTTTAAAAGAAATGTGCCCAGAGATGGACTCCACCGCATGAGAGCCTCTGTGATTTATAGGAGAGTAACCTGGGTACGGACTCATGTTTGTTCTTTGAGCCTCCAAGAACTTTTATACTGTTTTATCTATTGTACTGTTCTATTATGGACTTATTCATTGTCATGGACTATCCTGGTTATAATGTTACGCTGTGCCAGGTCAGCGCCCCCGTTCCATTCACTATCCTGAGGAGAAGAGAACGACGCCCCTTGTCACTACCCTTCACCTTTGCCAATTGGACCTGATATGAATGTAAATGCAGATGGATTACATGTATGTATGCCTGCATGTCTCTTTTTTCTGTTTCAGGTAGAGATTCCAGTTGGGCGAGCCCTGATGGAGTACGAGGGCGTACTCAGCTTAAAGCAGTGGGGTATGTAGTGTACAGGGACTGTAATGCCCGTCACTACAAAAGTGTCACTTGGTGTGCTGTCGTCCCTCCTTAATTATGGGGAAGTTGGTATATGTCATTTTTTATAAATTGTCATGTAATGTAATGTTATGTATTTCCCTGTTACTATGACACTTGCATGTACAGGCCTGCTAGGGGTGTCATTCCAGCTTCTAGTCACTAGAGGGAGCTAGAGAGCCCTAGTTTATATAAGGCCCAGTCAGGGAAGTGAAGGAGAGACGGAGTCTAGTGTCTGTAGTCTACAGTTGGAGATTAGACAATGTCAGAAACCAGTCCAGGCCTGAAGCCTGCCTTCAGGAGAAGGTCCCCCTCCTGAATTCCCTTATGCAGAAACAGGAATACTGAAGTTAAAGAGCCGGAGGAAGCTGAGAGCGAGACAGAGGCAAAGATCAAAGGGAGCAAGAGGTACTCAAGAGAACAGAGGAGGTACTCTAGAAAGCTAAAACCAAGGATATAAAGCCAGAGCTAGGTTATTGGGCCTTGGAGAAGATTTGCTATATTCCAGGATCAGTCAGAGATAGAGTGCAAGCTCCTGTACTGCAAGTCCTGTGTTTAACACTCTGTAATTACCTTGCTCAATCTGTATTGCCTGCATCAACCGCATTGCAAAATCGACTGTATGCCAAGGAACTGCGATTCCATTATTGTCTCTATGAAACCTACTAAAGTTGGAGTTCTGCTTTAACCTCACGGTGTTCCTCATTTATTCCTGCTATCCGCAAACGGCGTGCCACCGTTTAATTGGCACTGGCGTCACGAACAATTTCTTACCATCACCTGCCTATGCAGAGAGTCAGCCGGCTCAGGTTAGTGTCATTGCACTACTACACCCCGAAACTCTATTACACACAACTTGAGTACGCTGCACCTCCACAGAGGGCAGGGAATTAGATGGACTGAGGAGGGCTTGTACTTTGGAGAAGAATATGTGGCTTCATGTGACAGAGCAGAGGAATCGCACAGAAGAGTGTGTGGATGAGGATACGTCGTGTCTCCAGGAGCTCTGCCCCTGACATCTCCAAGTGACAGACCCTGCTGGACCCCCCTGGCACCCTGCACACATTATAAATGCACAGTATAGCTTTCCCTGATATGTATTGGATGCCAGGGCCATGCCCACATGTGGCGAGTGGCGGGGCATTATACACAGCAGCACGGTGTCCGGTACTCACACAAAGACGTGGTAGACAAATGCCAAGCCCCGGGGTCTCTCCAGCACGTTGCACAGGTAGTTATGCAGCCTCCGGTACTTCACGTTCCTCTGGCAGCTCTGGCTGCTGTTGTACGACAGCGGCTTCCCCAATAAGCTCATGCAAGCTCCCTGCTTCCCCCGGCGGCTCTCCTGCAAGCCCCCTCCGGTCCCACACCGCTGCCCCTGCCAGTGTCACTGGTGCCCAGGAAAAGCAGCCCGTCCCCTCTACTGGAGTTTAACAGCACCCTGTTGCCCCGACCCGTAGTAACGGTCCCTGCCCCTACCTTTACCTCCAGAGCTGCTTTTTATCCAGAGCCTCCCACATCACCTCCACTATGGTTGCGGGACATGGCATTACCGGCGTGGGCACAGAGGGCTCCTGGTGCATGCACAGAGCAGACCCGGGGACAGGGTGGCAGCGCTTCCTGGCTTCAGACTGTCAGATCTGATCACAAGTTGGCACCAGCCATACATACAGGAAGGCTCTGTGTGCAGGGTGCCAGGGGGGTCCAGCAGTGTCTGTCACTTGGAGATGTCAGGGGCAGAGCTCCTGGAGACACGACGTATCCTCATCCACACACTCTTCTGTGCGATTCCTCTGCTCTGTCACATGAAGCCACATATTCTTCTCCAAAGTACAAGCCCTCCTCAGTCCATCTGATTCCCTGCCCTCTGTGGAGACACCATGCCCAGCAGATCCTTGGTACAGCACAGTGACACCAGGTTACACACCAAGATGTTCTCCCCTCCCAGCCCCTGACAACCTGTGTGACAACCTTTCACAAAGTGCTACCTCCAGCCAGAGCCCTGCTGTCAACTGCCCCAATCATCTCCTTGCTGTGATGCATAAAGAAGCATGTGAGGGCTACAGAGGGACCATGGAGCCCATATCCTAGAAGCTGATCTGCCCAGCTGATGCCACTCCTGGAGAGTCCCTTGCTGCTCTCTGTACAGGAGGGGACAGTGATCACACAGCTCTCTGCATCCAGCAGGCTGCTCAGCCTCCACACAGGCAGCTCCCAGCAGTCTACTGTGCCTTCATACATAGAAGCCTGGAGGTCACTTCCAGGCAGCTGAAACTCCATGCATGATGGTCAGAGTGGCTGTGAGAAGCTTGGAGCCCACCACCTCCAGGCAGCTGCACTTCAACAACTTTTCCAGGAGAATCCAGCAACTCTGTGACAGCAGGAAGGGGTTGCCAGTCACTCATTTGTCCCTGTGCAGCCTGCAGCTCCAGTCCTTCTCCTGGTGCTGCTGCTGACATACATTCAAGGGGGACAGAAGGGGAAGGGGGGGGGTAAGGAAGAGGGGGAAGGCCAGGTACTTACAGGAGGACTATATCTGAGTATAAATTAAAGGGGTTGTCCGGGTTCAGAGCTGAATCGCGCAGGGCAAAGGCATTTTTTGAAGATCTGGTGACGTACCGGGGCTCTCCATGGGGCTGCCAGGAAGCCCAGTGACGTCACCGTCACTGATGGCCGGGATTTAGCGCTGCCCTAGCCAGTAAAACGGTAATATGAACAATGGGGTTCTACAAAAGAGCTATCGTGGGGCAAAGTTCATATTCGTGTTTACACACGTGTTTACAATGAATGCTTTCCCCTTTTATAAACAAGTAAATAATGACGCAACGCTTTGGGGCTGGTATGCAACTTTTTCCAGGGCTGGTTTTTATCCCCAGTCCGGCCCTGTATAAAGGTATAAATAGGCGGAGTCATCAATAGACGGCTCCTTCTATTTATGAATATTAATTTTCCGATATTTGCATAAATATTGGTGATTAATAGTCCCCCTTTACACTCACTAAACATAACCCCACCATTGATTGGCAAGCAAGGCAAATAAATGGGTGGAGGGAGTTTTGCAGAGAGAAGTGTCTCACGGCGTCTCTTTCAGAGGTTTCTACCAAGACTGTGCCATCTTTTCTCTCTGAATTTATGATGTGTTTTCCGAGAGTGGTGTCCAGGAGTTGCCCCCTCACCGGGAGTACGACTGCCCTATTAATCTCATCCCAGGTGCCAAGCTGCCAAAATCACGTTTATACAATCTCTCCCAACCTGAAAGAGTCGCTATCCGTAGTTATATCTCTGAGACACTGAGAAAGGGACACATCCGACCCTCGAAGTCACCTGTTGCCGCTGTTTTTTTTTTTTTTAAGAAAAAAGATGGTTGTTTAAGACCTTGTCTGGATTTCGCGGAGCTGAACCATATCACGATTCCTCTGATCCTGGACCTGTTTAACCAGATTGTTGGGGCTAAGGTTTTTTCTAAGTTGGATTTAAGAGGGGCATACAAGCTAGTCAGGGTCAGGGAAGGGGACAAATGGAAGACGGCTTTCAATACCCCTGATGGTCATTTCGAGAATTTGGTTATGCCCTTTGGTTTGATGAATGCTCCGGTCGTCTTCCAACATTTTATGAACAGCATTTTTTATCAATTAATGGGGAAATTTGTACTGGTGTATCTAGATGATATTTTGATTTTTTCTCCTAATTTCAAGACTCATCAAGACCACCTACGTCAGGTCCTGCTGATTCTGCGGGAGAATAAATTGTACGCTAAACTGGAAAAATGTGTGTTTGCGTTTCCGGAGATTCAATTTCTTGGTTTTCTTCTCTCCGCTTCTGGTTTTCGCATGGACCCTGAGAAGGTCAGCGCTGTGCTTGATTGGGAGCTTCCTGAGAATCAGAAGGCGCTGATGCGGTTTTTGGGTTTTGGCAATTATTACAGAAAGTTCATTTTGAATTATTCCTCTGTTGTTAAGCCACTCACTGGAATGACTAAAAAGGGGGTAGATTTTTCTTCGTGGTCGGTAGATGCGCTTAAAACCTTTACTAGTATCAAAGAGTTTTTCTTCCGCTCCCATTTTGGAACAACCTGATGTCTCTCTACCTTTTATTGTTGAGGTGGACGCTTCTGAGGTGGGTGTGGGTGCGGTCTTATCTCAGGGTCCCTCTCCTGCCAAATGGCGACCGTGTGCCTTTTTCTCAAGGAAACTCTCCTCTGCAGAGAGAAATTACGATGTGGGAGATAGGAAGTTGTTGGCCATAAAATTAGCTTTTGGGGAATGTCGCCATTGGTTAGAGGGAGCCAGACACCCTATTACCGTGTTTACAGACCATAAGAATCTGGCATACTTGGAATCGGCCAAGCGTCTGAACCCGAGACAGGCCAGATGGTCTTTGTTCTTTTCTAGGTTTAATTTTGTTGTTACTTTCCGCCCTGGGGTTAAAAATGTGAAGGCGGATGCCCTGTCACATTGTTTTCTGGGAGGGGGGAACTTTGAAGACCTGGGTCCCATTTTGGCTGAAGGGGTGGTCGTCTCTGCTATTTATCCTGATTTGGAGGCAGAGGTTCAGGCAGCCCAGGTATAAGCTCCTGATCTTTGTCCTCCTGGGAGGTTGTTTGTGCCTCTTGCTTTACGACACAAGGTTTTTAAGGAGCACCACGATACTGACCTTGCGGTGCACCTGGGGAGTAGAGCCCTAGTGGATCTCATTGCTCTGAGATTCTGGTGGCCGGCTCTTCGTAAGACGGTTGAGGGTTTTGTGGCAGCCTGCGAGACCTGCGCTCGTGCCAAGGTCCCTCATTCATGGCCATCGGGTTCTCTCCTCCCGTTACCCACTCCTTCCCGTCCTTGGACGCATCTGTCCATGGACTTCATTAAGGACCTGCCTCGTTCCTCAGGGAAGACTGTGATTCTGGTAGTAGTGGATCGTTTTAGCAAAATGGCGCATTTCATTCCCTTTCCTGGGTTACCCAATGCTAAGACGCTGGCGCAATCGTTTGTTGATCACATTGTTAAATTGCATGGAATTCCTTCAGACATCGTTTCTGATAGGGGCACGCAATTTGTTTCCAGATTCTGGAAGGCCTTCTGTTCTCGCTTGGGGGTTCGGTTGTCGTTCTCTTCTTCGTTCACTTTTCACCCCCAATCCAATGGTCAGACCGAACGCGTCAATCAGATTCTGGAAACATATCTGCGCTGTTTTGTGGCGGAGAATCAGGAGGATTGGTGTTCTTTTTTGTCCCTTGCTGAGTTTGCTTTAAATAACCGTCGCCAGGAGTCCTCTGATAAGTCACCATTTTTTGGTGCATATGGGTTTCATCCGCAGTTTGGGACATTCTCTGGAGAGGGGTCTTCTGGTTTACCTGATGAGGAGTGATTTTCCTCGTCTTTGTCATTTATTTGGCAAAAGATTCAGGGTAATCTGAAGAGGATGAGTGAGAGATATAAGCGTGTGGCGGATAAGAGACGTGTGCCTGGTCCGGACCTGAATGTGGGTGATCTGGTGTGGTTGTCTACAAAGAATATCAAACTGAAGGTTCCCTCCTGGAAGTTGGGTCCTAGGTTTATTGGGCCTTAGAAGATCTTGTCCGTCATCAATCCCGTTGCCTTCCGTCTTGATCTTCCTCAGACTTGGAAGATCCATAATGTTTTTCACAGGTCCCTATTAAAACCTTATGTCCAACCCACTGTACCCTCCTCTTTGCCTCCTCCTCCGATTGTTGTTGATGGTAATCTTGAATTTCAGGTCTCTAGGATTGTGGATTCTCGCATTATCCATGGTTCTCTCCAGTACCTCGTTCATTGGGAGGGTTATGGTCCTGAGGAGAGGATGTGGGTCCCAGTGGCGGACATTAAGTCCACTCCTCTCATCAGGGCTTTCCATAGGTGTCATCCTGAGAAGGTGGGCTCTGAGTGTCCGGAGTCCACCCGTAGAGGGAGGGGTACTGTCACCACCAGTTCTCTGAGAAAGTCTGGCAGACGTTCTTCTCTACCTCTTGCATGACGTTCTTTGTTTTGGTTTCACTTTGTCATCTCCTTTTCTTCTCCCAGCTGTCATATATTTACACTAATTGCCTCCCTTTATATTCCCTCCCATACTGCCTCACTTTGCGGTTTATACTTCTTCCTGGATTGTGTTCACTGCTGGAGGCTGCTGCTGCTGATTCCTCAAGATAAGTCTTTTTCCTTTATTTGTGTTTACTTGCTGGCTTGATTCTAGGTGACCCTGACTCCGTCCGTATTAAGTGCAGGGAGCCGGTGGTCGTGTCCCCTCACTATTATAGGGTTTTCAGGTGTCAAACAGACTTAGGTACGTGGGCATGCAATCGTCTACCATAAAGATCTTTGCATGGGCATAGCAGTCAGGGAGAGCTCTAGGGGTTTTATAGGGCTCACCCATATGCTCCTTAGTTTGGGATCAAGCCAGTCGGATGTTTATTTATAAGTTCCAGCTTTCTGCAACACCATCCGTGACAGTTTGTTAGTGACCAATGTTTTGTGTATTTCGTGTTTCCCTTTTTGCCTCAGTATTCCCTTCAAATTCATTGAGTCCCCTGATGAGTTCCAGAAATTTGGAACAAAACATGGCATGTAGGGCTTTTTATAATTAGGGTGTATATAGGGATTAGGCCCCAATACAGGGACAGGTTTCGTATGGGGCCGCCCCTATCGGGGCAGGTGCTCTGTGTTTGCTAGGCAGGTGACCTGTTTAGGTAGGGCTTTACTTTCAGGGCACAACAGGAGATTCCTCGTTTGCCATAAACTACAAGAGTGCAGGTCACAAGTGTCCTTCTGCCATCTAACATTAGGACGTTCACACCATCTGGTGGAGATCCCTCTACTGAATGTGGTAAGATCCACCCTTTTCCATTTATCCTGTGGAATGAGTAGGTGGCGTTTTCACTAATCTGCGTATTGTCTCAAAGTAATGTGGTTTATTTATATCCTATTTTAAGAAATACATAGTAAAAGTTATGTTTTAATGATACCCAGTTCACATGATTTTCTGATGCCTTACATGTTACCCAGGGGTAACTAAGGATTAGAGAAGTCCTCCGTGCTTTTGTTTCAAGAGTTCACTAGCCAGATAGCTTAGGTCATTTTTTCTCTGGCTTACATCTCTTCTGGAATCACAGCTAAGACAGTAGCCCGTCAGAAGGTCAGTATGCCAAGGCAGTATAAAATCAAGTATGGAGTATCACAGAGTACCGACCTGATTAAAACATAGCCTTTTTTCAAAGCGCTAAAATTACCCAACACAAAATATGCAAAACAAAAAAGAAATATTAAAACAAAAGAAAGGCTGTGTAAACTCAGCAGTCATTCGTATTCCACAATACGGGAAAGGACAGATTTCTAGGCAGGATGGTGATGGTCTGATGAGGGACCTTTCCCTGATTCTCACCCTCTGCTATCGATTCCCTGCATATAGAACGGAATGGCCGCCCCAATGGGGGCGATCCCGTATTCAGGAACCCCCTACAAGCCCTCGGATGGCCCTGAAGACAGATATGCAAGGCACCTAAATAAGGCGCCCTAAGATGTGTCTATTAGATAGCCTACGATAAATAATAAACGCTGAGTAAACAAAACAAAAATGCTAAGTACATCAAAATAGATAGATGCTGAGTACATCAAAGTAAAAAAGTGCTGAATACACCAAGGTGAGTCATTGCTCAATACATAACAATGAATAGATGCTCAGTACAATTTCTGCAATATCGAATTTTATCCTGATTAAACACAAAAAAAACTTCAGTTTTCAAAGGTCATCGCAATTAATTTATAGGTCCCTTTATCTCAACTCGTTTCCCCCAGTGTGTAAAGTGTGCTCATCAGGGAACATAGATGCAATATTTAGATAGGCATCAGAGGCTAATGTTTCTATTGTGCAAACCTGTTAGGCTGCCACGTGGTCTTCTCCTTCTGCCTTACCGTCACTATTGGCTCAAGCTAAATTCTGCCTTTGGTCTTCTCTGTAATTCCTCTCTGTGGTGCTGTCGTGGGGGATGGGAAAAATCATGATTACAGTTACCGGTAATCAGATTTTCCAGACCCCACGACAGCACCCTTCCTTATTACCTCCCTGATGTTTCTGGTTTCTTGAATTGAGTTGCAGAGTGTGTGAAAAAAAAATATAAAAAATAATATATATATATATATATATATATATATATATATATATACATAATTAGATGAACTAACCTGGGTAAGAGTTGCTCTCATGCTCTGTAAACCAATGAGGTTGGAGAGAGGCTCCACCTTTTTATTCTGCAGGTTTCCTGTCCATGGGGGCGGATCCTCTCTCTCTGTGGTGCTGTCGTGGGGTCTGAAAAATCAGATTACCAGTAAGTGTAATCATAATTTTTCCTAAAATGGCTGCTGCACGTGTGAGGACATGGAGCAATGAACTCTGGGAAGGTGGTATCACCCATAATGCCATGCATGCAGCCAATCAGCAGCTAGCCAGCCCTGTGATGTCACAACCCTATAAACAACCTCAGCCATCTTGTATTCTGCCATTTACCAGTGTACTTAGTGCAGGGAGAGAGACGTCAGCAGGCGCTAGGGACAGTGTTAGAAAAAACGTAATTTTGCTAAAAAAAACTATTTACAAGTGCAGGGAAAGATTATTCAAGGTGTAGGGAAAGGATAGGGAGAAATCATTCCACAGCATTTGTTGAACAGGGTTCAGTAGGGGTGGTTACAGCCTGGGTAATAGGAATAATCTTATTACACAGTGCTGCACTGACTGGGGATCCATATTGCCATTTGCATTGCCAATAAGCTCTGTAATTCCAGCAAACCATTCTTGTTATTGGGGTGCAAGTGCTGTTTGATACAGCCATTAACAGGTTTTATTACAAGGAAATATTTCTACGTCTTATTTGCACTTGTGCGGTGCAGTTTTATGTTCTAAAGCATTTTTTGGCTTGTATTAGTGGGAAAAAAAGTGCTTATTAGCTGTTGCGTGGTGAAGTGCTAAAATTACAGCCCTTTTTGTCGTGTATTAGTGGCAAAAGAAAAATATATTTGCCATTCAGCGGTGCAGTTATATGTTGTGGTAAAGTGGACATTATAATGTGGAAGGCATGTGTATCCCACGCAGATACCTCAGCTGGGTGAGATAACACAAATCCGGAAAGCCGCAGTGGTCTCAGCAAAGTATAGTTTGCTGAGACAGTTTTGTATACATTTTCTTCTGGGCTGGATTTTACTTGGATTGGCAGATAGGTTTGGTAGTGGGATCTGCCAGTTCACACCCTTCCGGCACAGGTATTCCCTTTCACCTGAGGTGATCGCAGGTGAGGGCTACTCTAATCAAGGAGGCATAAAATCAACCCTCTGTGTGTTAGTCTGGGGAGAAAGTGATTTGGAACAGAGACCTGCAGAGGCTCTGAGTGGTCTCAGCCAGGAGGTTGAGGGGCCACGAGGCTATGTGATGGCCCAAAGTTTGGGGGACCCAGCAACGCCTGTTTGGGCTGAGAATGCCGCATCTGATCACGTGTGTGAACGGGCAGGAGTTATTTTGGTTGCTGTATGGTCCTAAAGTGCTAGAAAATAAAGCATCATTTGGACTTCAATCCTGTTGTCTGCGAGAAATCTGTGATTGAGACCCCCTGAGAGATAGCAATCCCTTACAATGTTCTAAAGCCTTTTGTATCGTGTATTAGTGGCAAAAGTAAAATATATTTGCCATTCAGCGGTGCAGTTATATGTTCTAAAGCCCTTTTTGTTGTGTAATAGTGGCAAAATAAAAATATATTTGCCGTTCAGCGGTGCAGTTTTATGTTCTAATATAACTAAAGGGGTATCAGGGTACATTATACAAGGGTAATATAAGTTATATTATCCCCTGTATAATGTCCCCTGATACCCCTCCTCAGTTATATTACCCCCTGTATAATTTACCCTGATACTCCTTAGTTATATTACCCCCTGTATAATGTCCCCTGATACCCCTCCTCAGTTATATTACCCCCTGTATAATTTACCCTGATACCCCTTGTAACCCTTATAACTGAGGGGTATCAGGGTACATTATACATGGGGTAAGATAACTGAGGGGGTAGCAGGGAACATACTTTATATGCGTTATACTGTAATATAACGTATTATGGTAGGGTGACCTACTAGGGTTTCAGCCAGCCAGGGAAAGCAGAGTTCTTGTAGTTAATCCGGACTGGAGCGAGCAGTTGGGCACCTTGAATAAACACTACACTATCACGCCGCTGCCGCGTGTATGTACGTAGCTTCAGGCGGCTCTTCCTTCCACGTCAACTCTGCTGCGTGCCGCCCAGACGGCACCACTCCAAGCCTGCGCCTGCACGCACGCGCAGAGCTCTGCCTCCGCCCCCTATGTGAATTACTTAGCTGCCGCCTCCCGGCAGCACGTAGGTATTTTAATTTACAGTGCAGCGGCCAGTGCGTTAAATTGGAATCAGCGTGCGGGGGCAAGGAATAACCTGGGGGGGGGAAATTGCCCCCCTGTAGAGACGCCAATGTCTGTTCCGGAAAATTTTATTCTGCGTCACGCTGAGGGTCACAACAAATTTTAAACAAATTCTACGTCGCTGCGCAATGCAACAAAATTTTAACCCTTATGGATCCCTCCACATGGTCCGGGATCCCTCCATACTATGAACCTAATGATATTTTGCCTTCAAAATACACTGCTCAAAAAAATAAAGGGAACACAAAAATAACACATCCTAGATCTGAATTAATTAAATATTCTTCTGAAATACTTTGTTCTTTATATAGTTGAATGTGCTGACAACAAAATCACACAAAAATAAAAAAAATGGAAATCAAATTTTTCAACCCATGGAGGTCTAGATTTGGAGCCCCCCTCAAAATTAAAGTGGAAAAACACACTACAGGCTGATCCAACTTTGATGTAATGTCCTTAAAACAAGTCAAAATGAGGCTCAGTAGTGTGTGTGGCCTCCACGTGCCTGTATGACCTCCCTACAACGTCTGTGCATGCTCCTGATGAGGTGGCAGACGGTCTCCTGAGGGATCTCCTCCCAGACCTGGACTAAAGCATCTGCCAACTCCTGGACAGTCTGTGGTGCAAAGTGACGTTGGTGGATAGAGCGAGACATGATGTCCCAGATGTGCTCAATTGGATTCAGGTCTGGCGAATGGGCGGGCCAGTCCATAGCATCAATGCCTTCATCTTGCAGGAACTGCTGACACACTCCAGCCACATGAGGTCTAGCATTGTCTTGCATTAGGAGGAACCCAGGGCCAACCGCACCAGCATATGGTCTCACAAGGGGTCTGAGGATCTCATCTCGGTACCTAATGGCAGTCAGGCTACCTCTGGCGAGCACATGGAGGGCTGTGCGGCCCTCCAAAGAAATGCCACCCCACACCATTACTGACCCAATGCCAAACCGGTCATGCTGGAGGATGTTGCAGGCAGCAGAACGTTCTCCACGGCGTCTAAAGACTCTGTCACCTCTGTCACATGTGCTCAGTGTGAACCTGCTTTCATCTGTGAAGAGCACAGGGCGCCAGTGGCGAATTTGCCAATCTTGGTGTTCTCTGGCAAATGCCAAACGTCCTGCACGGTGTTGGGCTGTAAGCACAACCCCCACCTGTGGACGTTGGGCCCTCATATCACCCTCATGGAGTCTGTTTCTGACCGTTTGAGCAGACACATGCACATTTGTGGCCTGCTGGAAGTAATTTTGCAGGGCTCCTCCTGTTCCTCCTTGCACAAAGGCAGAGGTAGCGGTCCTGCTGCTGGGTTGTTGCCCTCCTATGGCCTCCTTCACGTCTCTTGATGTAATGGCCTGTCTCCTGGTAGCGCCTCCATGCTCTGGACACTCCGCTGACAGACACAGCAAACCTTCTTGCCACAGCTCGCATTTATGTGCCATCCTGGATAAGCTGCACTACCTGAGCCACTTGTGTGGGTTGTAGACTCCGTCTCATGCTACCACTAGAGTGAAAGCACCGCCAGCATTCAAAAGTGACCAAAACATCAGCCAGGAAGCATAGGAACTGAGAATTGGTCTGTGGTCACCACCTGCAGAACCACTCCTTTATTGGGGGTGTCTTGCTAATTGCCTATCATTTCCACCTGTTGTCTACCCATTTGCACAACAGCATGTGAAATTGATTGTCACTCAGTGTTGCTTCCTAAGTGGACAGTTTGATTTCACAGAAGTGTGATTGACTTGGAGTTACATTGTGTTATTTAGGTGTTCCCTTTATTTTTTTGAGCAGTGTATATTAGTGTTAAAACCAGATGGGCTGAACATGGTGGATGGATGAAACATGGCCGCTGGGTTATTGCCATAAGGGACAGGAGCCTGAAAACTAGCATCCATATAGGATGGTGACAAAACAGGGGCTGTTGCTGGTATGGGGTAATGGCATCTGAAGGGTTATAAGACAGAGACCACCATTACCGCCGGTCACGGATATTAGTGCCGGGTGTCTGCTCTTTGAAAAAGCCAACATAACTATATTGTCAGAAGCCTTTACACTGAGAGGCCTGGGTATACCTGATTTATAGCGATTTGTGACAAACTAATTCATACCAAATCAAATTTATTGTCGAAGTTGGCAAATCGGCCAAATAGAATTTTTCAAAAGTTCGCTCATCTTTAATTATTACTGTACACCATTTTATATAATTGGTGCCATGTCACAAAGCAAGGACAAACTTAAAACTGGAACCAAAACCACCGCAAATGATAAATTCTCCTCTCTATTTGCATATGCAGGCCGGCACTATAATAAGGCAGACCAAGCGGCTGCCTTAGGGCGCAGAGACGCCGAGCCAAAGGGGGCGAAATTATATATTTTTTTTTTAATAAACCACTTGCGCCAGTGATTTCCTGCTGAGCCAATCACTGGCCTGACACGTGACGCAGCTGCAGCCACTAATTGGCTGAGTGGGAAAGGTTTTCAAACTTGTCTGGAGCCCAGAGAGAAGATACCAGGACCACACAGAGGAGAAGGGGAGCTGCTGCAGACGGGACCAGGGCCAGGTGAGCATAATGTTTTTTACACAACATTAATAGAGGGGGGGGTGACATGGGAGGGGGGAAATGTGTCATAGAGGGTGAGAAATGTGACATGGGGGGGTGAAATATGACATAGAGGGGGAGAAATGTGACATTCAGGGGGAGAAATGTGACTTCCTCCGTGTCACATTTCTCATCCCACCCCATGTCAACTTTCTCCCCCTCCATGTCAACTTTCTCCCCCTCCATGTCACATCACCCCCACTGAGTTCTGGTGGTGGGGGGCGCCAAAATGTAGCTTTGCTTGTGTTGGCAAAAATCCTTGCACCGGCCCTGTGCATATGTATATGTTTCTGTGTATAGTGTACATCTGAACATGTTTAATAATATTTAAATGTGTTTATACTTGTCTGGCAATAAGTGTAAAAATGTGTCCTGGCCCCACACACAAATATTTTAAAAAATTAATATTACATAATATATGGTGTGGTATTGGCATCATATCTTTGAGTAATTTTGTTTCTGTTACTATCTCTATGAAGTTAGCTTGGTTCTATTTTCGGTTTTATGCAGTAAGCCTGGTTCCCTTACTATCACTATGCAGTGAGCTAGGTTCTGTTACTCTATAAACATATTGAGTTTAGTTCTAGTATTGTATCTATGTAGTATGTTCTTTCTGTTGTTGCATCTATGCAGTGTTAGGCCTAATGTACACGACCGTTGCCCGGCCGTGGCCATATTGCGGTTCGCTAACAGCGGTTCCGCAATATGCGGGCACCGGCCGTGTGCTCCCCGCATCACGGATGCGGACCCATTCACTTGAATGGGTTCACAATCCAGAGCTGAAACCCCACGGAAGCAATATGAACGCATTACTTATCCCATACGATAAACATTGTGAAGAAAAATGTATTGCATAGCTCTAAAAAAACACAATAAAATTAATCAGAAAGGCAAATGCACCCCAAATAGGCAGAAATACTATAACTTGTCCCACAAACAAGTTCTCGCACAGCTCGGCTGAAGAATAAAAATGTTATGGGACAGTAAGACAGAAACAAATGATTTTAAAAATACAGGGAGGAATTTATCACACTCTGCACCCCAGAATTCAATCAGATTCCACCTTTCCAAAGAAGCTGTCAAAAATATAAGGTGGAATCTGATTGGTTGCTATGGGCAACTGAGCCAGTTCTACTTTACACCAGTTTGATAAATGACCACATTTATTTTTACACTACTCATTCCAGTTTTGAAAATTGGGAGTGGGGGGAGTGGACTTTTTAAAAAAAGTCACAAAAAGGTCAAACTCACTCTAGTAGTGGGGTGGCATAGAAAACTGGAGTAGAGTTTCTATACAAGTGTGTTAGGGTAGAGCTGCATCACGTGCACTGTTGACTCAAACAAAACTGACTTGAAATATTATCCACATGACAAATTCCCCCAAAGGGCATTATTGTCACCGCCAGTCCTGTGAGAAGGTCTGTTAGACGTTCTTCTCTACCTCTTGCATGACGTTCTTTGTTTTGGTTTCACTTTGTCATCTCCTTTCCTTCTCCCAGCTGTCACCTATTTACACTAATTGTCTCCCTTTATATTCCCTCCCATACTGCCTCACTTTGCGGTTTATACTTCTTCCTGGATGAGTTGTTCACTAGTGGAGGCTGCTACTGCTGATTCCTCAGATAAGTTTTTTTCTATTTATTTGTGTTTCCTTGCTGGCTTGATTCTAGGTCTCCGTCCGTATTGAGTGCAGGGAGCCGGTGGTCGTGTCCCCTCACTATTATAGGGTTTTCAGGTGTCACACAGTATGAGGTATGCGGGCATGCAATAGTCTACCATAAAGACCTTTGCATGGGCATAGCAGTCAGGGAGAGCTCTAGGGGTTTTATAGGGCTCACCCATATGCTCCTTAGTTTGGGATCAAGCCAGTCGGATGTTTATTTATAAGTTCCAGATTTCTGCAACACCATCCATGACATTATAAACTGCCATAACCGTCTTTAGCATGGATCCGGTTTCAGCCTTGATTGACTGCATGCAAGGTCTTTCGCTGGAGGTAGCTGATCTCCGTAAAACTGTGTCTCAGTTCCAGGTGACCGGTTCTGCTGGCGTTCATGGAGTTTGCTCCGAGCCTAAGATCTTGCTTCCGGATACGTTCTCCAGGGGTAGTGAGAATTTTGTTCGCTTTAGAGAGGCTTGCAAACTCCATTTGCGCCTACTTCCCCATTCCTCTGGTGATGAGGAGCAGAGGGTGGGGATCTGCATCTCGCTGCTCAGGGATAACGCTCAGTCTTGGGCCTTTTCACTGCCGGTGGGGGCACGGCCCCTCCGATCGGTGGATGAATTTTTTGTAGCCCTGGGGCAGATATATGATGACCTGGATCGTATTGCTCTGGCTGAATCTAAACTGCGTCTTTTATGCCAGGGTAAACAGTCCACAGAGATATATTCTGAATTTCGGAGATGGGCAGCTGATACTGGTTGGAATGATGCTGCACTCCGAAGTCAATTTTGCCAGGGTCTTTCGGAAAGATTGAAAGATGCATTTGCTTTTCATGAGAGACCAGCCTCGTTAGAATCTTCCATGTCTCTAGCTGTTCGTATTGACAGGCGTCTTAGAGAGAGAGAGGAGTCTACTCCTTCCTGTCATATTCAGTCCAAGCACAGTGGGGCTGTCTCATTCAGTGCACAGGGGTCTCAGTCTCTCTCAATCCCCTCTGGGGAGGCAATGCAGCTGGGTTCGCTTGCATCTGATAGTGGAAGATTCAGCTCTCAGAGGAGGGTTTGTTTCTATTGTGGGGGTATAAATCATTTGGCTAATGTTTGCCCCTCTAGGAGATTCATGGAGTTTTCTGAGGGTAATAAAAGAAAAAGAAAAAAAACCTCTAAAAACTTTCCATTTGCTACTATTGGCAAGATTGATGCGGAAATTGAAGGTTTGCCGTTTACTTGTAGTTCCCATTGTTTGTGAGATTTTTATAGATAGTGGAGCAGCTGTCAATCTCATTGATAATCAATTTGCAATAACGCATGGTTTCCAGGTATGCACTTTGGAAAAGGATATACCTGTTTTTGCTATTGATTCCGCTCCACTTTCTCAAAGATTGTTAAAGGGCATAGTTCACAATATCCGTTTAACTGTGGGTGACGCTCATGTTGAGGATATGTCATGTTTCGTCTTAAGCGGATTACCTACTCCTCTAGTGTTGGGGCTACTCTGGCTCACTAAACATAACCCCACCATTGATTGGCAAGCAAGGCAAATAAATGGTTGGAGTGACTTTTGCAGAGAGAATTGCCTCACGGCGTCTCTTTCAGAGGTTTCTTCCAAGACTGTGCCATCTTTTCTCTCTGAATTTTATGATGTGTTTTCCGAGAGTGGTGTCCAGGAGTTGCCCCCGCACCGGGAGTACGACTGCTCTATTAATCTCATCCCAGGCGCCAAACAGCCAAAATCACGTTTATACAATCTCTCCCAAACTGAAAGAGTCGCTATGCATACTTATATCTCTGAGAGCCTGAGAAAGGGACACATCCGACCCTCGAAGTCACCTGTCGCCGCAGTTTTTTTTTTTTTAAGAAAAAAGATGGTTCTTTAAGAGCTTGTCTGGATTTCAGGGAGCTGAACCGTATCACGATTCGGGACCCATATCCGCTTCCTTTGATCCCGGACCTGTTTAACCAGATTGTTGGGGCTAAGGTTTTTTCTAAGTTGCATTTAAGAGGGGCATACAACCTAGTCAGGGTCAGGGAAGGGGACGAATGGAAGACAGCCTTCAATACCCCTGAGGGTCATTTCGAGAATTTGGTTATGCCCTTTGGTTTGATGAATGCTCCGGCCTTCTTCCAACATTTTGTGAACAGCATTTTTTATCTTTTAATGGGGAAATTTGTACTGGTGTATAGAGTTGAGCGAACACCTGGATGTTCGGGTTCGAGAAGTTCGGCCGAACTTCTCGGAAATGTTCGGGTTCGGGATCCGAACCCGAACCGAACTTCGTCCCGAACCCGAACCCCATTGAAGTCAATGGGGACCCGAACTTTTGGGCACTAAAAAGGCTGTAAAAAAGCCCAGGAAAGAGCTAGAGGGCTGCAAAAGGCAGCAACATGTAGGTAAATCCCCTGCAAACAAATGTGGATAGGGAAATGAATAAAAAAAAAATAAAAATGAACCAATATCAATTGGACAGAGGTCCCATAGCAGAGAATCTGGCTTCACGTCAGCAGAGAATCAGTCTCTTCATGCCATAGCAAAGAATCTGGCTTCATGTCAGCACAGAATCAGTCTCTTCATGCCATAGCAGAGAATCTGGCTTCATGTCAGCACAGAATCAGTCTTCATGTCATAGCAGAGAATCAGGCTTCACGTCACCCACCACTGGAACAGGCCACTGTCACACATTTAGGCCCCGGCACCCAGACAGAGGAGAGCGGTCCCGTAACAGAGAATCTGGCCTTATGTCAGCACAGAATCTGTCTTCATGTCATAGCAGAGAATCAGGCTTCACGTCACCCACCACTGGAACAGGCCACTGTCACACATTTAGGCCCCGGCACCCAGACAGAGGAGAGCGGTCCCGTAACAGAGAATCTGGCCTTATGTCAGCACAGAATCTGTCTTCATGTCATAGCAGAGAATCAGGCTTCACGTCACCCACCACTGGAACAGGCCACTGTCACACATTTAGGCCCCGGCACCCAGACAGAGGAGAGCGGTCCCGTAACAGAGAATCTGGCCTTATGTCAGCGCAGAATCTGTCTTCATGTCATAGCAGAGAATCAGGCTTCACGTCACCCACCACTGGAACAGGCCACTGTCACATATTTAGGCCCCGGCACCCAGACAGAGGAGAGGTTCATTCAACTTTGGGTTGCCCCGCAATATAATGGTAAAATGAAATTAAAAATAGTATTGAATGAGGAAGTGCCCTGGAGTAGAATAATATATTGTTAAGGGGAGGTAGTTAATATCTAATCTGCACAAGGAATGGACAGGTCCTGTGGGATCCATGCCTGGTTCATTTTTATGAACGTCAGCTTGTCCACATTGGCTGTAGACAGGCGGCTGCGTTTGTCTGTAATGACGCCCCCTGCCGTGCTGAATACACGTTCAGACAAAACGCTGGCCGCCGGGCAGGCCAGCACCTCCAAGGCATAAAAGGCTAGCTCTGGCCACGTGGACAATTTGGAGACCCAGAAGTTGAATGGGGCCGAACCATCAGTCAGTACGTGGAGGGGTGTGCACAGGTACTGTTCCACCATGTTAGTGAAATGTTGCCTCCTGCTACCACGTTCCGTATCAGGTGGTGGTGCAGTTAGCTGTGGAGTGGTGACAAAACTTTTCCACATCTCTGCCATGCTAACCCTGCCCTCAGAGGAGCTGGCCGTGACACAGCTGCGTTGGCGACCTCTTGCTCCTCCTCTGCCTTCGCCTTGGGCTTCCACTGGTTCCCCTGTGACATTTGGGAATGCTCTCAGTAGCGCGTCTACCAACGTGCGCTTGTACTCGCGCATCTTCCTATCACGCTCCAGTGTAGGAAGTAAGGTGGGCACATTGTCTTTGTACCGGGGATCCAGCAGGGTGGCAACCCAGTAGTCCGCACACGTTAAAATGTGGGCAACTCTGCTGTCATTGCGCAGGCACTGCAGCATGTAGTCGCTCGTGTGCCAGGCTGCCCAGAGGTAAGGACAAGCTGTCCTCTGTGGGAGGCGTATCGTCATCGTCCTGTGTTTCCCCCCAGCCACGCACCAGTGATGGGCCCGAGCTGCTTTGGGTGCCACCCCGCTGTGAACATGCTTCATCCTCATCCTCCTCCACCTCCTCCTCATCCTCATCCTCCAGTAGTGGGCCCTGTCTGGCCACATTTGTACCTGGCCTCTGGTGTTGCAAAAAACCTCCCTCTGAGTCACTTCAAAGAGACTGGCCTGAAAGTGCTAAAAATGACCCCTCTTCCTCCTCTTCCATCATCGCCCTAAGTGTTTTCTCAAGGAGACATAGAAGTGGTATTGTAACGCTGATAACGGCGTCATCGCCACTGGCCATGTTGGTGGAGTACTCGAAACAGCGCAACAGGGCACATAGGTCTCGCATGGAGGCCCAGTCATTGGTGGTGAAGTGTGTCTGATCCACAGTGCGACTGACCCGTGCGTGCTGCAGCTGAAACTCCACTATGGCCTGCTGCTGCTCACACAGTCTGTCCAGCATATGCAAGGTGGAGTTCCACCTGGTGGGTACGTCACATATGAGGCGGTGAGCGGGAAGGCCGAAGTTACGCTGTAGCGCAGACAGGCAAGCAGCGGCAGGGTGTGAACGCCGGAAGCGCGAACAGACGGCCCGCACTTTATGCAGCAGCTCTGACATGTCGGGGTAGTTGCGAATGAACTTCTGCACCACAAAATTCAGCACATGCGCTAGGTAAGGGATGTGCGTCAAACCGGCTAGTCCCAGAGCTGCAACGAGATTTCGCCCATTATCGCACACCACCAGGCTGGGCTTGAGGCTCACCGGCAGCAACCACTCGTCGGTCTGTTGTTCTATACCCCGCCACAACTCCTGTGCGGTGTGGGGCCTATCCCCCAAGCATATGAGTTTCAGAATGGCCTGCTGACGTTTACCCCGGGCTGTGCTGTAGTTGGTGGTGAAGGTGTGTGGCTGACTGGATGAGCAGGTGGAAGAAGAGGAGGAGGAAGCTGAGTAGGAGGAGGAGGAGACAGGAGGCAAAGAATGTTGCCCTGCGATCCTTGGCGGCGGAAGGACGTGCGCCAAACAGCTCTCCGCCTGGGGCCCAGCCGCCACTACATTTACCCAGTGTGCAGTTAGGGAGATATAGCGTCCCTGGCCGTGCTTACTGGTCCACGTATCTGTGGTTAGGTGGACCTTGCCACAGATGGCGTTGCGCAGTGCACACTTGATTTTATCGGACACTTGTTTGTGCAGGGAAGGCACGGCTCTCTTGGAGAAGTAGTGGCGGCTGGGAACAACATACTGTGGGACAGCAAGCGACATGAGCTGTTTGAAGCTGTGTGTGTCCACCAGCCTAAATGACAGCATTTCATAGGCCAGTAGTTTAGAAATGCTGGCATTCAGGGCCAGGGATCGAGGGTGGCTAGGTGGGAATTTACGCTTTCTCTCAAATGTTTGTGAGATGGAGAGCTGAACGCTGCCGTGTGACATGGTTGAGATGCTTGGGGACGCAGGTGGTGGTGTTGGTGGTACATCCCATGTTTGCTGGGCGGCAGGTGCCAACGTTCCTCCAGAGGCAGAGGAAGAGGCCGAGGCGGCGGCAGCAGCAGCAGAAGAGGCCGAGGCGGCGGCAGCAGCAGAAGAGGGCGAAGCGGCAGCAGCAGAAGAGGCAGCAGGGGGAGCCTGAGTGACTTCCTTGTTTTTAAGGTGTTTACTCCACTGCGAGTTCATGCTTTGCATGCAGGTGCCTGGTTGTGCTAAGGTTCAGAACGTTAATGCCTCGCTTCAGGCTCTGATGGCACAGCGTGCAAACCACTCGGGTCTTGTCGTCAGCACATTGTTTGAAGAAGTGCCATGCCAGGGAACTCCTTGAAGCTGCCTTTGGGGTGCTCGGTCCCAGATGGCGGCAGTCAGTAGCAGGCGGAGTCTCTTGGCGGCGGGTGTTCTGATTTTGCCCACTGCTCCCTCTTTTGCTACGCTGTTGGCTCGGTCTCACCACTGCCTCTTCCTCCGAACTGTGAAAGTCAGTGGCACGACCTTCATTCCATGTGGGGTCTAGGACCTCATCGTCCCCTGCATCGTCTTCCAGCCAGTCTTGATCCCTGACCTCCTGTTCAGTCTGCACACTGCAGAAAGACGCAGCAGTTGGCACCTGTGTTTCGTCATCATCAGAGACGTGCTGAGGTGGTATTCCCATGTCCTCATCATCGGGAAACATAAGTGGTTGTGCGTTAGTGCATTCTATCTCTTCCACCCTTGGTGAAGAGCTAGGTGGATGCCCTTGGGAAACCCTGGCAGCAGAGTCTTCAAACAGCATAAGAGACTGCTGCATAACTTGAGGCTCAGACAGTTTCCCTGATATGCATGGGGGTGATGTGACAGACTGATGGGCTTGGTTTTCATGCGCCATCTGTGCGCTTTCTGTAGAAGACTGGGTGGGAGATAATGTGAATGTGCTGGATGCACTTTCGGCCACCCAATTGACTAATGCCTGTACCTGCTCAGGCCTTAGAACGGCATTGGGCCGCACCAAATATCCCTGTAAATTCTGGCGGCTACTGGGACCTGAGGTAGTTGGTATACTAGGACGTGTGGCTGTGGCAGAACGGCCACGTCCTCTCCCAGCACCAGAGGGTCCACTAACACCACCACGACCATGTCCACGTCCGCGTCCCTTATTAGATGTTTTCCTCATTGTTCCCGTTCACCACAATTTTGAGAATGGCAAATTTAAGAATAGTTTTTCAACCCAGAAAAAAAAAAGTGCTTTTACGGTCACTACAAATAACTTGACCAGCTAAAACAGTACAGATTTGCTTGAATAGAAATGTGAGACCTGTTTTTTTTTGCACTGTGTGACAGGTTAAGGTTTAATCTCAGAATCAGACTTCTATCTGCACGGTAGCGTGTGTCTTAGGTTTTTCTGAATGACACTATCAGTACCTTCAATGTAAGATATCCTTTTTGGGATAGATTTCAAGTAGGCCTCAAATACCAGAAACTAGTTATTTTGAGAATGGCAAATTTGGGAATTTTTTTTCAACCCAGAACAAAAAGTGTGCTTTTACGGTCTCTACAAATAACTTGACCAGCTAAAACAGTACAGATTTGGTTGAATAGAAATGTCAGGTCTATTTTTTAGTCGCTGGGTGACAGGCTCAACTTGCCCCTGATGTAGTATATGGCCAAAAAATAACCACACTGTTGATGGTTAAATGCACTTGGGTGACACAGGCTCAGCCTGCACCAGATGTAGTATATGGCCAAAAAATAATCAGACTGTTGATGGTTAAATGCACTTGGGTGACACAGGCTCAGCCTGCAGCTGATGTAGTATATCGCCAAAAAATAACCAGACTGTTGATGGTTAAATGCACTTCGGTGACACAGGCTCAGCCTGCAGCTGATGTAGGATATAGCACAAAATAACCACACTATTGATGGTTAAATACACTTGGTGATAGCTTGTGCTGGCGCACCACAAGTCACAAAATGGCCGCCGATCACCCCAGAAAAAAAGTGATCTAAAAACGCTCTGGGCAGCCTCAAAAAAGTGAGCAAGTCAATATTAGCACTTCAATGATCCACAGCTGCAGATCGATCACAGAATGAAGTCTTTTGGAGGAGTTAATCACTGCCTAATCTCGCCCTAACGTCGCAGCTGCAACCTCTCCCTATGCTTCAATCAGCAGAGTGACGTGCAGCGCAACGTGACCCAAGCTTATATAGAGGCTGGGTCACATGCTGCACTGGCCAATCACAGCCATGCCAATAGTAGGCAAGGCTGTGATGGCCCCTTGGTGCAAGTAGTATGACGCTTGTTGATTGGCTGCTTTGCAGCCTTTCAAAAAGCGCCAAGAAAGCGCCGAACACCGAACACAGACTTTTACGAAAATGTTCGGGTTCGGGTCCGTGTCACGGACACCCCAAAATTCGGTACGAACCCGAACTATACAGTTCGGGTTCGCTCATCCCTACTGGTGTATCTAGATGACATTTAGATTTTTTCTCCTAATTTCAAGACTCATCGAGACCACCTACGTCAGGTCTTGCTGATTCTGCGGGATAATAAATTGTACGCTAAACTGGAAAAATGTGTGTTTGCGGTTCCGGAGATTCAATTTCTTGGTTATCTTCTCTCCGCTTATGGTTTTCGCATGGACCCTGAGAAGGTCAGCGCTGTGCTTGATTGCGAGCTTCCTGAGAATCAGAAGGCGCTGATGCGGTTTTTGGGTTTTGCCAAAAGTTCATTTTTAATTATTCCTCTGTTGTTAAGCCACTCACTGATATGACTAAAAAGGGGGTAGATTTTTCTTCGTGGTCGGTAGATGCGCTTAAAGCCTTTTCTAGTATCAAAGTGTGTTTTGCTTCCGCTCCCATTTTGGTACAACCTGATGTCTCTCTACCTTTTATTGTTGAGGTGGACGCTTCTGAGGTGGGTGTGGGTGCGGTCTTATCTCAGGGTCCCTCTCCTGCCAAATGGCAACCGTGTGCCTTTTTCTCAAGGAAACTCTCCTCTGCCGAGAGAAATTACGATGTGGGAGATAGGGAGTTGTTGGCCATCAAATTAGCTTTTGAGGAATGTTGCCATTGGTTAGAGGGAGCCAGACACCCTATTACCGTGTTTACAGACATAAGAATCTGGCCTACTTGGAATCGGCCAAGCGTCTGAACCCGAGACAGGCCAGATGGTCTTTGTTCTTTTCTAGGTTTAATTTTGTTGTTACGTTCCGCCCTGGAGTTAAAAATGTGAAGGCGGATGCCCTGTCATGTTGTTTTCCGGGAGGGGGGAACTTTGAAGACCCGGGTCCCATTTTGGCTGAAGGGGTGGTCGTCTCTGCTCTTTATCCTGATTTGGAGGCAGAGGTTCAGGCAGCCCAGGCAGAGGCTCCTGATCTTTGTCCCCCTGGGAGGCTGTTTGTGCTTTACGACACAAGGTTTTTAAGGAGCACCACAATACTGTCCTTGCTGGGAACCCGGGGAGTAGAGCCACAGTGGATCTCATTGATCGGAGATTCTGGTGGCCGTCTCTTCGTAAGACGGTTGATGGTTTTGTGGCAGCCTGTGAGACCTGCGCTCGTGTCAAGGTCACTCATTCACGGCCATCTGGTTCTCTCCTCCCGTTACCCATTCCTTCCCGTCCTTCGACGCATCTGTCCATGGACTTCATTACGGACCTGCCTTGTTCCTCAGGGAAGACTGTGATTCTGGTAGTAGTGGACCGTTTTAGCAAAATGGCGCATTTCATTCCCTTTCCTGGGTTATCCAATGCTAAGACGCTGGCGCAAGCGTTTGTTGATCACCTTGTTAAATTGCATGGTATTCCTTCAGACATCGTTTCTGATAGGGGCACGCAATTTATTTCCAGATTCTGGAAGGCCTTTTGTTCTCGCTTGGGGGTTCGGTTGTCGTTCTCTTCTGCTTTTCACCCCCAGTCGAATGGTCAGACCAAACGCGTCAATCAGGAGGCGGAGAATCAGGAGGATTGGTGTTCTTTTTTGTCCCTTGCTGAGTTTACTTTAAATAACCGTTGCCAGGAGTCCTCTGATAAGTCACCATTTTTTGGTGCATATGGGTTTCATCCGCAGTTTGGGACATTCTCTGGAGAGGGGTCTTCTGGTTTAACGGATGAGGAGAGATTTTCCTCGTCTTTGTCATTTATTTGGCAAAAGATTCAGGGTAATCTGAAGAGGATGAGTGAGAGATAAAAACGTGTGGCGGATAAGAGATGTGTGCCTGGTCCGGACTTGAATGTGGGTGATCTGGTGTGGTTGTCTACAAAGAATATCAAACTGAAGGTTCCCTCCTGGAAGTTGGGTCCTAAGTTTATTGGGCCTTACAAGATCTTGTCCGTCATCAATCCCGTTGCCTTCCGTCTTGATCTTCCTCAGACTTGGAAGATCCATAATGTTTTTCACAAGTCCCTATTAAAACCTTATGTCCAACCCACTGTACCCTCCTCTTTGCCTCCTCCTCCGATTGTTGTTGATGGTAATCTTGAATTTCAGGTCTCTAGGATTGTGGATTCTCGCATTATTCGCAGTTCTCTCCAGTACCTCGTTCATTGGGAGGGTTATGGTCCTGAGGAGAGGATGTGGGTCCCAGTGGCGGACATTAAGTCCACTCGTATCATCAGGGCTTTCCATAGGTCTCATCCTGAGAAGATGGGCTCTGAGTGTCTGGAGTCCACCCGTAGAGGCAGGGGTACTGTCACCGCCAGTCCTGTGAGAATGTCTGGCAGACGTTCTTCTCTACCTCTTGCATGACGTTCTTTGTTTTGGTTTCACTTTGTCATCTCCTTTTCTTCTCCCAGCGGTCACCTATTTACACTAATTGTCTCCCTTTATATTCCCTCCCATACTGCCTCACTTTGCGGTTTATACTTCTTCCTGGGTGAGTTGTTCACTGGTGGAGGCTGCTACTGCTGATTCCTCAGATAAGTGTTTTTCCTTTATTTGTGTTTCCTTGCTGGCTTTATTTTAGGTGACCCTGACTCCGTCCGTATTAAGTGCAGGGAGCCGGTGGTCGTGTCCCCTTACTATTATAGGGTTTTCAGGTGTCACACAGTATGAGGTACTCGGGCATGCAATTGTCTACCATAAAGACCTTTGAACGGGCATAACAGTCAGGGAGAGCTCTAGGGGTTTTAATGGGGCTCACCCATATGCTGCTTAGTTTGGGATCAAGCCAGTCGGATGTTTATTTATAAGTTCCAGCTTTCTGCAACACCATCAGTGACAATTATTGTGCAAAAAAAAAATACATAAAACACTATACAAATTTGATTTCGTACAGACCTACAAAGTTTTCATACAGTGAGGAACAGAAGTATTTGAACACCCTGCGATTTTGCAAGTTCTCCCACTTAGAAAGCATGTAGGGGTCTGAAATTCACATTGAAGGTGCATTCCCACTCTGCGAGACAGAATAAAAAAATTAATTCAGGAAATCACATTGTGGATGATTTTGAAAGAATTAATTTGTCTTGCACTGCTGAACATAAGTATTTGAACACCTGAGAAACAGCAATAATTCTGGTTCTCCAATACCTGTTACTGTGCCTTTAAAAAGTCCACCTCTACTCCACTCATTAATCTAACTTAGTAGCACCTATCTGAGCTCTTTAAAGACACCTGTCAACCCCACAGTCAGTCAGACGCCAACTACTACCATGGGCAAGACCAAAGAGCTGTCAAAAGACACCAGAGACAAAATTGTGGACCTCCACAAGGCTGGAAAGGACTACGGGGCAATTGTCAAGCAGCTTGGTGAAAATAGATCAACTGTTGGAGCAAATGGAAGAGGCTAAAGACTACTGTCAGTCTCCCTCGGACTGGGGCTCCATGCAAGATCTCACCTCGTCGGGTATCACTGATGATAAGAAAGGTGAGCAATCAGCCCAGAACTACAAGGGAGGAGCTGGTCAATGACATGAAGAGAGCTGGGACCACAGTTTCTAAGGTCACTGTCGATAGAACACTACGCCGTCATGGTTTCAAATCATGCATTGCACGGAAGGTTCCCCTACTCAAGTCATCACATGTCCAGGCCCGACTGAAGTTTGCCAATGACCATCTGGATGATCCAGAGGAGGCATGGGAGAAAGTCATGTGGTGAGATGAGACCAAAGTAGAACTTTTTGGTCTAAACTTTGCTCGTCGTGTTTGGAGGAAAAAGAAGGATGAGTTGCATCCCAAGAACACCATCCCTACTGTGAAGCATGGGGGTGGTAACATCATGCTTTGGGGGGTGCTTTTCTGCGAAGGGGACAGGACGACTGCACTGTATTAAGGAGAGGAAGAATGGGGCCATTTATTGTGAGATTTTGAGCAACAACCTCCTTCCCTCAGTCAGAGCATTGAAGATGGGTCATGGCTGGGTCTTCCAACATGACAACGACCCGAAGCACACAGCCAGGATAACCAAGGAGTGGCTCCATTAGAAGCATATCAAGGTTCTGGAGTGGCCTAGCCAGTCTCCAGACCTAAATACAATAGAACATCTTTGGAGGGAGCTGAAACTCTGTGTTGCTCAGCGACAGCCCCGAAACCTGACAGATCTAGAGGAGATCTGTGTGGAGGAGTGGGCCAAAATCCCTGTTGCAGTGTGTGCAAACCTGGTCAAGAACTACAGGAAACGTTTGACCTCTGTAATTGCAAACATTGGCTTCTGTACCAAATATTAACACTGATTTTCTCAGGTGTTCAAATACTTATGTTCAGCAGTTCAAGACAAATAAATTCTTGTAAAATCATACAATGTGATTTCCTTATTTTTTATTTTTTATTTTTTTATTCTGTCTCTCAGAGTGGGAATGCACCTACAATGTGAATTTCAGACCCCTCCATGATTTCTAAGTGGGAGACCTTGCAAAATTGCAGGGTGTTCAAATACTTCTGTTCCTCACTGTATCACTCATACTGCACTGTGAACATCATAAAAGCAAAACTCAAAATACAATATTCTCCTTAAAAAAAAATATGGAAATTTAAAAAGACAACACCTGCTGTATGTTATTTTATTTCTCAGTCTGCCCTGCTTAGGTGTATGCTCATGCTCAATTCCATCCTTCAACTTCCTCCTGAGCTGTGATAGGGTGAGTGCTACAGCATAAAGGACAAAGCCCCAGGGGTGCAGCAGAAAGGACATGACCCCTGAGCTGCTAGCTTGATATAAATTTAGCAGAGCAATTGTGCAGTGAATGGGGAGAGTTCATGTAAGGTACATGGCTTCTTCTAGCTTTGCTGGAAAAAATTGTCATGTATTGTATATCTGATTTCATTTTTTTACAGTATATTATAAAGTTTATATATCTACTGTTTAAACATTGAAATTAATAACTGTAGAGTTAAATTACCGATACATTGAGGTGTCGTTTCTGACCATTCTCCTGAACTTTGGCAAAATAGAGAGTTTGATCCTTTTAATTGAAATCCCACTTCACAAGTAAATTCACAAATGGATTTAAACCTATATTCTCCATATTCATCAGAACAGTTGATGTGGCCATGTGACAAATCTTCTAGAGATGAGCACGATACAGCTATAATCAAGAGAGAAAAATTTCAATATACAGTATTATTGGAGTCGGGAAGGAACTTTTTATTCCCCTAAGGCCTCATGCACACAACCGTTTTTTTTTTTTAAGATCCGCAAAAACGGGGTCCGTAGGTCCGTGATCGTTTTTTCGTTCGTGGGTCTTCCTTCATTTGATAGATTGAAATGATAGGAAAAAACGGACACGGATCACGGATGCGGATGACAATCTTGTGTACATCCGTGATTTTTCACGGACCCATTGACTTGAAAAATATGACCTGTCCTATTTTTTTCACGGTCAACAGTTCGCAGACCGCAAACCGTTGACCGTGAAAAAAATAGGACAGGTCATATTTTTTTCATGGCCAGGAAACACGGCTCACGGATGCGGCTGCCAAACGGTGCATTTTCCGATTTTTCCACTGACCCATTGAAAGTCAATGGGTCCACAAAAAAAAAAACGGAAAATGGAACCACGGACGCGGATGCACACAACAATCGTGTGCATGAGGCCTAAAGTGGGGAAAATTGTCTTCTACCTCAGTTTTTTTTTTTTTTGCCTTCCTCTGGATCAACTTGCAGGATGACAGGCCGAACTGGATGGACAAATGTCTTTTTTCGCTCTTATGTACTATGTTACTATTACATGGCTGAGATACAGATCTCATAGACAATGGAGCAGATTCATCAAATACTATCACAGAAATATGCATTCACTGATGAAAATGCCAGTTTTAAAACATATCACAGAATGCACCGTATTAAGATGTAACTTTTTTTTATCAAATAATTAAAATAATTCCTCCAAAAGATGCAAAGACAAAAATGGGGTCTTGATAAATAAGTGCTGATCATCAGTATATATTACATGATAGAAAATCTAAACATGGTATACTGACCAGGCATGTAAACACAATAGCACAAGGCATAGTGGGTCTCTTATTGATAACAGTGGAGCCTTATTGACCCTGCAAAGTCCATGGAACCATAACTCTGCACAGAACCGGAACCTATCCCTGGTCTGTATCCTAAAAAATCCCTACACTAGCCCAACATGTTTCCCGGAAAATGCGTGGTTCATCAGAAGACTAAAGAGGGACAAGTGTGTACATAACCGTCCCAGATACACAACAAATACAAAAAAGGAAGCCTATAGCCAATGAAAAGATGCAACATTATAGGAAAAACCAATTGATGTGCTTGTAGCGTAAATGGCCACAATCACCAAGCCTATATATATATATATATAGAAATGAAAAAAGAGAAATGGCAGCACCGTCTAAAAAGAAAACAAAAGGGGTAAGCATGACCCCAATATAAACAATCAAGAAGAACGGGCAGCACTCCAAAATAAATCAAATAAAAATGAAACCTTTTATTCACCCATGTGGAACAAGAAACGTTTCGGCTCTACAGTAGAGCCTTTCTCAAGCTTGAGAAAGGCTCTATTGTAGAGTTGAAACGTTGCTTGTTCCACATGGGTAAATAAAAGGTTTTATTTTTATTTGATTTCTTTTGGAGTGCTGCCCGTTCTTCTTGATTATATATACTGTATGTATATATATACACAGTACATACCAAAAGTTTGGACACACCTTCTCATTCAAAGAGTTTTCTTTATTTTCATGACTATGAAGGCATCAAAACTATGAATTAACACATGTGGAATTATATACATAACAAACAAGTGTGAAACAACTGAAAATATGTCATATTCTAGGTTCTTCAAAGTAGCCACCTTTTGCTTTGATTACTGCTTTGCACACTCTTGGCATTCTCTTGATGAGCTTCAAGAGGTAGTCCCCTGAAATGCTCTTCCAACAGTCTTGAAGGAGTTCCCAGAGATGCTTAGCACTTGTTGGCCCTTTTGCCTTCACTCTGCGGTCCAGCTTACCCCAAACCATCTCGATTGGGTTCAGGTCCGGTGACTGTGGAGGCCAGGTCCTCTGGCGCAGCACCCCATCACTCTCCTTCATGGTCAAATAGCCCTTACTTTCAAAGTTTTCCCAATTTTTCGGCTGACTGACTGACCTTCATTTCTTAAAGTAATGATGGCCACTTGTTTTTCTTTACTTAGCTGCTTTTTTCTTGCCATAATACAAATTCTAACAGTCTATTCAGTAGGACTATCAGCTGTGTATGCACCTGACTTCTCCTCAACGCAACTGATGGTCCCAACCCCATTTATAAGGCAAGAAATCCCACTTATTAAACCTGACAGGGCACACCTGTGAAGTGAAAACCATTTCAGGGGACTACCTCTTGAAGCTCATCAAGAGAATGCCAAGAGTGTGCAAAGCAGTAATCAAAGCAAAAGGTGGCTACTTTGTGTCCAAACTTTTGGTCTGTACTGTGTATATATATACAGTTGCAAGAAAAAGTAAGTGAACCCTTTAGAATGATATGGATTTCTGCACAAATTGATCATAAAATGTGATCTGCTCTTCATCTAAGTCACAACAATAGACAATCACAGTCTTCTTAAACTAATAACACACAAATAATTAAATGTTACCATGTTTTTATTGAACACACCATGTAAACATTCACAGTGCAGGTGGAAAAAGTATGTGAACCCCTAGACTAATAAAATCTCCAAGAGATAATTGGAGTAAGGTGTCAGCCAACTGGAGTCCAATCAATGAGATGAGATTGGAGGTGGTGGTTACAGCTGCCCTGCCCTATAAAAAAACACACACCAGTTCTGGGTTTGCTTTTCACAAGAAGCATTGCCTGATGTGAATGATGCCTCGCACAAAAGAGCTCTCAGAAGACCTACGATTAAGAATTGTTAACATGCATAAAGCTGGAAAGGGTTATAAAAGTATCTCCAAAAGCCTTCCTGTTCATCAGTCCACGGTAAACCAAATTGTCTATAAATGGAGAAAGTTCCGCACTGCTGCTACTCTCCCTAGGAGTGGCCGTCCTGTAAAGATGACAGCAAGAGCACAGTGCAGACTGCTCAATGAGGTAAAGAAGAATCCTACAGTGTCAGCTAAAGACTTACAAAAGTCTCTGGCATATGCTAACATCCCTGTTAGCGAATCTACGATACTTAAAACACTAAACAAGAATGGATTTAATGGGAGGATACCACAGAGGAAGCCACTGCTGTCCAAATAAAACATTGCTGCATGTTTACAGTTTGCTGTGAGCACCTGGATGTTCCACAGCAATACTGGCAAAATATTCTGTGGACAGATGAAACCAAAGTTGAGTTGTTTGGAAGAAACACACAACACTATGTGTGGAGAAAAAGAGGCACAGCACACCAACATCAAAACCTCATCCCAACTGTGAAGTATGGTGGTGGGGGCATCATGGTTTGGGGCTGCTTTGCTGCGTCAGGGCCTGGACGGATTGCTATCATCGAAGGAAAAATGAATTCCCAAGTTTATCAAGACATTTTGCTGGAGAACTTAAGGCCATCTGTCCACCAGCTGAAGCTCAACAGAAGATGGCTGTTGCAACAGGACAATGACCCAAAGCATAGAAGTAAATCAACAACAGAATGGCTTAAACCGAAGAAAATACGCCTTCTGGAGTGGCCCAGTCAGAGTCCTGACCTCTACCCGATTGAGATGCTGTGGCATGACCTCAAGAAAGTGATTCACACCAGACGTCCCAAGAATATCGCTGAACTGAAACTGTTCTGTAAAAAGGAATGGTCAAGAATTACTCCTGACTGTTGTGCACGTCTGATCTGCAACTACAGGAAACGTTTGGTTGAAGTTATTGCTGCCAAAGGAGGTTCAACCAGTTATTAAATCCAAGGGTTCACATACTTTTTCCACCTGCGCTGTGAATGTTTACATGGTGTGTTCAATAAAAACATGGTAACATTTAATTATTTGTGTGTTATTAGTTTAAGCAGACTGTGATTGTCTATTGTTGCGACTTAGATGAAGATCAGATCACATTTTATGACCAATTTGTGCAGAAATCCATATCATTCCAAAGGGTTCACATACTTTTTCTTGCAACTGTATATATATATATTGATGGCTTTGAGGTTTGCCCGGCGGTCGGTTCGCGGTGAAATTTGCACGTTCGCGATCCGACGAACAGGCGAACATATGGCGATGTCCACGCACGCCATATTCTTTTGCATTGCGTCAAACTTTGACTCATGACTAGAGTTGAGCGGACACCTGGATGTTTGGGTTCGGCCAAACTTAACATAAAAGTTCGAGTTCGGGACCCGAACTTGACCCCGAACCCCATTGAAGTCAATGGGGACCCGAACTTTTGAACACTAAAATGGCTCTAAAAATGTAATGGAAAGGGCTAGAGGGCTGGTGGCAAATGGCAGCAAAATGTGGTTAAGAGCATAGCAAGTGCTCTGCAAACAAATGTGGATAGGGAAATGTCTTTAAATAACATAAAATACGTAAAAATAAAAAATTATAATCTTGATCTAGGAGGACGAGGTCCATGTGGAGTAGGAGGCAGTGGATGTGGTGGTGTAAGTGAAAGCGGCGGTGGAGGAGGAGAAGAAGGAGGTAGCCTACACTGGTTTTTGGTTTGAATTTTTTATATGTTTTTTGTTTAAATTAGGGTACACCCCAAAACATTGGGAAACATAACCTGTGATAACCCCCTCCACTCATGCTAAACACACGTTCAGACAATAAACTGGCTGCAGGGTAGGCCAGCACCTCCAAGGCGAAAAGGGCAAGCTCAGGCCATGTGCCCAATTTGGAGACGCAGAAGTTGAAGGGGGCAGACCCGTCATTCAGTACGTGTAGGCATGTGCACACATACTGCTCCACCATGTTGCTAAAATGCTGCCTCCTGCTAAGACGTTCCATATCAGCTGGTGGTGCTGGTTGTTGTGGTGTGCTGACAAAGCTTTGCCACATTTCGGCCATGCTAACCCTGCCTTCTGAGGTGATGGTGGTGCCCCAGCTGGGTTGGCGACCTCTTCCTCCTCCTCTGCCTTAAACTTGTGCTTCCACTGTGCCCCCGCTATCAGGTGGGAATGCCACCAGTAGCACGTTTACCAGCGTGCGCTTGTACTCGCGCATCTTACGATCATGCTCCAGTGAAGGAATTAAAGACGGTACGTTGTCCTTGTAACGGGGATCCAGCAGTGTGGCCACCCAGTAATCAGCACAAGTTAGAATGTAGGCAACTCGGTGGTCGTTGCAGAGACACTGCAGCATGTAATCTCTCATGTGTGCCAGGCTGCCCAGAGGCAACGATAAGCTGTCCTCTGGGCGGTGTATCATCTGTGTCCTCTGTATCCCCCAGCCACGCACCAGTGATGGCCATGAGCTGGTTTGGGTGCCACTCTACTGTGAACACGGTTCCTCCTCCTCCATCTTACTCCTCATCCTCCACATCATCATCCTCCAGAACTTTGCCCTGGCTGGACAATCGTGTACCTTGGGTTTGTGGGTGCAGGAACCCACCCTTAGAGACACTTGTGAATGACTGGCTGGAAACCCTATGAAATGATCCCTCTTCCTCCTTCTCCTCCTGTGCCACATCCTCTTCAATCATCACCAGAAGTGTTTTTTCATGGAGGCATAGAAGTGGGATAGTAACTCTGAGAACGGCATCATCGGCACTGACCATGTTGGTGGAGTACTCGAAACAGCGCAACAAGGAACACAGGTCTCGCATGGAGGCCCAGTCATTGGTGGTAAAGTTATGCTGTTCCGCAGAGCGACTCACCCATGCGTGCTGCAGCTGAAACTTTACTATTACCTGCTGCTGCTCGCACAGTCTGGCCAGCATGTGCAAGGTTGCATATGAGGCGGTGAGCGGGAAGGCCGAAGTTACGCTGCAGCGCTGACAGGCGAGCAGCAGCTGGGTGAGAACGCCGAAAGCGCGCACAGACGGCCCTCACTTTATGCAGCAGCTCTGACATATCGGGGTAATTTTTAAGGAACCTCTGCGCCACCAAATTCAGCACATGCGCCAGGCAAGGGATGTGCGTCAAACCGGCTAGTCCCAGAGCTGCTACGAGATTTTGCCCATTATCGCACACCACCAGGCTGGGCTTGAGGCTCACTGGAACCAACCACTCATTGGGCTATTGTTCAAGGCCCATCCACAGCTCCTGCGTGGTGTGGGGTTTGTCCCCCAAACAGATAAGTTTTAAAACTGCCTGCTGTCGTTTACCTCTGGCTGTGCTGAAGTTGGTGGTGAAGGTGTTACGCTGACCGGATGAGGAGCCGGTAGAGGATGAGGAAGCTGAGTAGGAGAGGGAAGCAACAGGAGGCAAACTGAAGCGCCCTGCAATCCTCTGTGGTGGAAGGCCATGCGGCAAACTGCAATCCGCCTCAGGCCCAGCCTCCACTGCATTTACCCAGTGTGCTGTTAGGGAGATATAACGTCCCTGACTGTGCTTACTGGTCCACATATCCGTAGTTAGGTGGACCTTGCCACAGATGGCGTTGCGCAGTGCACACCTGATTTTGTCCCCCACTTGGTTATGCAGGGAAGGAATGGCTTGCCTGGAAAAGTAGTGGCGGCTGGGCACAACGTAATGTGGGACAGCCACTGCCATAAGGCTTTTAAAGCTCTCTGTCTCCACCAGACGGAATTACAGCATTTCAAAGGCCAGGAATTTTGAAATGCTGGCATTCAGGGCCAGGGACCGCGGGTGGGTAGAGGGGTACTTCCTCTTCCGCTCCAGTGTTTGGGAGATAGAGAGTTGAACGCTTCCGTGGGACATTGTGCAGATGCTTGGTGACCCAGGTGGTGGTGTTGCTGGCAGAACCTCTGTTTGCGGGGTGGCAGGTGCCACTGTGACTCAAGAGGTGGATGTGTAGTGTCCCACTATGTAAATGTTGGGACTACTCAAGGGTCAATTGGGTCACGTTGTTCTCCACCTCCTGTGGAACATGGTCATGGTATATTGCATTGCATTTTAATGTATGTTGTCATATTATCTCCTGTGTACCAGGCCTGTTAGGGATGTAGTTCCTCCTCCTAGGCAGTAGAGGGAGCTAGGGAACCCCCTAATATATATAGTCAGGTCCAGTCCAGAGAGAGGGAGTGTGTGGTCAGAAGCCAAGTGTGCACTTTAGCCAGAGGGAAGCTGAAGAGCAGTTTCTGACATGCAGCTAGATAGCCCAGGCTCCTAGCTTGCCACCAGGGGAAGAAGTTACCTCCTGAAGATATATAGCACCTTTAAAAGTACAGTGCAGAGCCACTTTTATCCAGCCAAGTAGAAAGCTGAAGAGCAGAAGGATATTTACAGCAAGAGGATATATACCAGAGGAAGGTTTTCCTACCCAAGGATAAAGCCAGCAATAGGGCATACGGGCCTTGGTGAAAGCCAGACAGGGTCTGAGGAAAGTACCGCCTGATCTATAAGTGTTATTCCCTCTGAGTATCTTGCAAAGACTTTGCCTGCCATTTGTATGAAGCCTGCCTGTATTCAACATTATACATATGGAACTAACTGAAGACTGTATATAGTTGGACTGTTCAGTAAAAAGAAGTTCTGGTTCACTGCAACTTTGTGTACCTCAATTATTCCTACAACAAATCGGTGTGCCACCGTTCCCGGCACTGGCGTCATGAACTATAAGGGATCTTGCCACAGGCACACTAAACCTGCAACACCCAGGGCACCTCACCTACCACCTGGCCTGGTCCCTATACACAGAGAGTGCCCCAGAGGATCCATGTGCCAGCCTCTCCATCACTGCTGTACGCCTGCCCAGGGTATATAAAAACTGTGAGTACCAAGAGCAACCCTCGGTTTGTTAACTACCCCTGTGACCTCCCATTCGCTTACCATGCAGGACTGCATACTGCAGATGAAAAGGCCGCGACTGCAGCAGAAGAGGAAGTAGGAGGAGCCAGAGATCATTCTTGGTTTTTGAGGTGTCTACTCCACTGCAGCTCGTGCTTTGCACTTAGATGCCTGATGATGCAGGTTGTGCTCAGGTTTAGAACGTTTATGCCTCACTTCAGGCTCTGATTGCACAGTGTGCAAACCACTCGTGTCTTGTCGTCAGCACATTGTCTGAAGAACTGCCACACCAGGGAACGCCTTGGAGCTGGCTTTGTTGTTCTCGGTCCTTTGCTGCGGTGGGCAGTACCAGGCGTACTGTCTAGGGGACGCCTGCTCCGCTTTTGCACCCTGCTCCCTCTTCTGCTGTGCTGGTGGCCCTGTTCGACCACTGCCTCTTCCTCCGAACTACACAGGTAACTCGCATGACCTTGATTCCATGTAGGGTAGAGGACCTTATCATCCTCCACATCATCTTCCACCCAGTCTTCACCCCTGCTCTCCTTGTCGGTCTGCACACTTTCGAAAGCCCCAGCAGTTGGCACCTGTGTTTAGTCATCATACGAGACGTGCTGTGATGGCCCTCCCATGTACTCACCTTGAAACATAAGTGGTTGGGCATCGGTCTCTTCCACTTCTGGGGCAGGGCTAGGTGGATGGCCGTGGGAAACCCTACTAGCAGAGTCATCAAAAAGAAGAAGAGACTGCTGCATGACTTGGGGCTCAGACTGCTTGGTGATTTGCAAGGGGGTGAGGTGAAAGACTGATGGACATCGGCTGCAGGTGCCAACTCTGATCTTTCAGCAGGAGACTGGGTGGAAGACAATGTAAACAAACTGGAGGCACTGTCAGCAACCAAATCTACTATCGCCTGTTCTTGTTCTGGCCTCACAATTCGTAGAGCCGCATTAGGCCCGACCAAATAACGCTAAAGGTTCTGTCGCCTACTCGCACCTGAGGAAGTTGTTTCACTTGTGCGTGCAGCTTTCACAGATCGACCACGTCCTCTCCCTGCAACAGAAGCTCAACCAGCAGCACCACGACCGGGGCCACGTCCCTTATTTGACGCTCTCCTCATATTTCTCAAATTTAGGATCTTGCCCTAAATAGGTGTTTTTTTTAAAACAGAACATAACAGCAGTATCTAACGCTTGTATTTCACACTGACAGATGCAGCAAAGGCTGCAAATTTAGTTTTTTGCCCAAAATGGGTGTTTTTTAAATAACAGAATAGAACTGCAGTATCTAACACATGTATCTCACACTGACAGATGCAGCAAAGGCTGCCAATTTAGTTTTTTTAAACCCAGAATATTGCAGTATTTCTAGCTTGTATGTCACACTAACAAATGCAGCATAGACCCCAGATGTGGTGTATTGCCAAAAATTGGTGTTTTTTAAAACCCAGAATATTATTGCAGTATTTCAAACTTGTATCTCACACTGACAGTATTTGGCCCAAAATGGGTGTTTTTTTACTGAAATGTTCGGATTCGGGTCCGGGGTCCAAAAATTCTAAAGATCCTTTACAGTTCGGGTTCGCTCAACCCTACCCATGAGACATCCATCAGGTGGGACAGGACAGCCAATTGAGACATTTAGGGTTGAGTGAACCCGAACTGTAAAGTTCGGGTTTGTACCGAACTTTACGATTTTTGGACCCCGGACCTGAACCCGAACCTTTCAGTAAAAGTTCGGGTTCGAGTTCAGGGTTTCGAGTTAATTGCGCTTTTTGATGGCACTCGTGTGCCCTTAGAAGCCATCACAGCCATGCCTACTAATTGCATGGCTGTGATTGGCCAGTGCAGCATGTGACCCAGCCTCTATATAAGCTGGAGTCACGTAGCACTGCATGTCACTCTGCTCTTACTAGTGTAGGGATAGGATGCTGATGCTGTGAGGGAGAGAATAGGAAAGAATCTGTTATCAGAAGTTCTTGTTAACTCAGCGATCTACAGCGATTTTTGTTTTGTGAATCTTTTTACCATGCCCTGAGCCCAGTGACACAGAAAAATAACTTTGATCCGTCTGTTAGTTAGGTGGGCGTCGGCGGCCATTTTGTGCAAGTTCAGTGCACCAGCACAGCATATGTGCATTTGTGACAGTCAAATACAAGCTTTAAAAACTGCAATTATATTCTGGGTTTAAAAAAACACCAATTGTTGCAAGATAATACAGTTTGGGTCCTTTGCTAAATTGTTCTACCCAAATAAAATAAAAATTGATAATAATAATAAAAAAATAAAAAAAAGTGTTGGCTACCTCCTCCTCCTCCACCACCGCTTCCACCTACACCGCCACATCCACCGCCTCCTCAACCTCCTACTCCATATGGACCTCCTCCTAGATCAAGATTATTGTTATTTTAAGTCACTTCCCTATCCAAATTTGTTTGCAGAGCACTTGTCATGCTCCAAACCACATTTTGCTGCCATTTGCAGCCCTCTAGCCCTTTCCAGGACTTTTTTAGAGCCATTTTAGTGCTCAAAAGTTCAGGTCCCCATTGACTTCTAGGTGTCCGCTCAACTCTAGAGACGTTTCAGCACATGGACACACCCCCAACCCTATAACAGAACCTAATCTGGCAGCCATTTTACATTATGTGTTTTGTCAGTGTAGGGAGAGGTTGCATTTTGGAGCAGGGACAGGCTGTTAGGAACTTAGAGACACCAAATGCTAGATGTTGAGGAAGGGTTGAGACGCATGCATATATATATACATACATTAATGGTCACTTCATAGGATGATGTGCGCGGATGTGCCCAGCATCTGCGCAGATCTGCCCTTAGTGGCCCACAGGGGCTCATGTTGGGCCCTGTGGGAAATATGTGGTCCCTGGTTGATCTGTGCCCCCTTATATGATCTGTGTCCCCTTACAGTTAGTATATATTTCCTGTCCCTCTCATGTAGATATATATATATATATATATATATATATATATATATGGGATGTGTGTAAGCAGTGCATACATCTATATATGTGTATCTGCCATGGCTCTCCCCCAGGTATATATAATGGGCCTATAACTGCCCATGAATGCCCCAGGTTTATAATGAGTGTATGTGTATATAGATGCGCCCCAAGTATCTATATACAGTACATATATATACTTAAATGCCCCCCATAGGGACAGCGTTTAGCCAGTTCCTGCAGTGCGGTGGATATGTTTCCAGGTGGCTGGTGACTTCAAAGGCTAAGGAATCAATAGATCTGAGGCCTTTTGTTGAGTTTATCAGCCTAGTTACTATGCTCTGCCCCACCTTATGTTTGGGACATGCCTGGGCGTGTGGTGCTGCTAGCCTCAGGGGGCCAACTGGCTGTTCTGAGGGCAGGCATACGTCACAGTGACACTATGATGTCACATCCCTGGGGAGGGGGGAGGTGAGCTGTTTCTGAGGCTGATATATGAGCCCGAAGCCAGGAACAAGGTCTCTTGCAACTGGACTAGAATCAGAGACACATGGGAGAGAGCAGCTCCATGACGGGCACCTGGAGAAGGCCGGCCTACTAACTCTGGAAGGATTAAGTATCTACCTGTCTAGCCCCTACCTACCCCTCACATACCCCCTATATCCCCAATAATAGTCCCTTCCCTGCCACCAACACATCCCATTTCAATCCCTATAACTATACCCATACCCCCTACAACCCCTTGCCCATAACTCACCACCCTATGATCCCTCTCCCTGTCATCCACTCCTACCATTGCCCTGTACCTCAGCAATCACTTGCAAGGTATTAACCCTGGCATTGCTGAATCCATAACCACCTAAGAAGAGCATCCCTGTTCCCTGTTATCACTTGCAAGGTATTAACCCTTGCATTGCTGTATTCTAACAGGAGCATCCCTGTTATCACTTGCAAGGTATTAACCCTTGCATTGCTGTATCAAACGCTTGCATTGCTGGATCCCTACCCTTTAGTTCCCCTTACCCTAATCCTACTATACTTGCAAGGCATTAACCCTTGCATTGCTGGACCCCTACCCAATGTGTGGACTGCATTCACCCCTGCAGTGCCACCAATAACCCTTCATCGTACTCTTAGGGATAGAATTAAACAGGTGGGGTGGGCTGCTAATACGTGTGTGTATGTGTGTATTGTATAGTTAGTTTGTGGGTGGAACTTGGGAACTGTGTAGTGTAGTTTAGTGCTGTATTTATAGTACTGTATTGTTAGTGTATTGCGTGCGTAGTGTATTGTTGGTATTAATAAATACTATGTTTTATTTATAACTATCTGTGTAATGTGTGGTTATTAGCGATAGTTAGTTTAGTAAGGCGCATGCAGCTAGCTTAGTGATTAGCGTAAGGCAAAGTATAGTGAAAGTATTGTATTATTGTTATATAAAGGTATAAATAGGCGGGGTCATCAATAGATGGCTCTTCCCATTTATGAATATTAATTATTGATATTTGCATAAATATTGGTGATTAATATTCCCCCTTTACACTAGCTAATAGGGCCACAAAAGTCTTTTTAGGGCTGGTAACGTTGTGCTATTAATAGGTGTGATACGCAGAGGAGTGTGATATACTTATAAGTTATAATATACTTTCTAACATAGAAAGTATATTATAGTGCATTTGTATGCTTCCAGAAAATACTGAGTGATGGCTGCGATCTATCAGCTTCCACAAATTAGTGATTGAGGTTTTCCATATACCTGCGTTAGGGTGTTTCAATTTTCCAAACATGTGATCTTCATATGACTTTGCTTATGCCCCGAGTCTCAGTGATGTATCAGATATATATGCCAAATTTAAAGAAGAGTTGATAATGTTTAGGGGTTGCACACATTGATCACTTTTATTAATACTCTCCTTCCTGTACATAGGAGGTTGGTCTAAAAATCACTTCAGTTTCAGGATCCCACGGGCTCTGCATCAAGCAAGGTGGATGGCAAAGGCAATATAGGCACTTAAAATTGTCCTCTTCACTAAACAGTTGAATATTCTTCAACGAGAATTGAAAGGAATGAAACGGGTTGCACATTTTGTCAGCCTCATATATGTTCGCTTTTTGCACAAGGCAATTGTAAATCGATGGGCTTCAAATAATTATTTGGATATGCTAAAGCTTCTCTGCTAAGAGACACCTTTGGTATCTGTCAGAAACAAACGTAGGATTGGCTTTTTTGGACGAACGTATTACTCAGGCTGTTAAGGAAAATATGACTAAAAATGTAGAAACCAAACCTGCAAAGAAAAAGGAAATGAAACAATTAGAAGGTAAAAACCTTGTTTTTGAAGGAAAAGACCTGAGCCATTTTGTTACTAATAAAACAAAGACGTTCTTTGAATTGTTTGGGATCCACAATGTGACAGAATACTGCAGTGATTCTCTAAGAAGCCATGTTGCATGCTCTTAAGGTGGTCAATGATACCGCAGAAAAAAGGAATTGCTCTGATAAAATAGTTTAACGAATCGGTCAGTGACGAACAACAAAAACAATTCTTGTTGAGGGTAGTCGAGCATTTTCTTCCATTACAAAATGAAACACCCTAACTTGTGTCCACAAAATTACTGCTTGATGGTGATATACCAGCTTCAACTAACAACTGATTGAGGCCCGCCATATATCAGCTTCCACAAAATAGTGATAGAGGTTTTCCATATACCTGCATCCACAAAATACAGATTGCGGGTTTTGATATACCTGCTCCAACTAACAACTGATTGAGGCCTGCTATATATCAGCTTCCACAAAATAGTGATAGAGGTTTTCCATACACCTGCGTCCATAAAATACAGATTGCGGGTTTTGATATACCTGCTTCAACTAACTACTGATTGAGGCCTCCCATATATCAGCTTCCACAAAATAGTGATAGAGGTATTCCATATACCTGCGTCCAAAAAATTACTGCTTGAGGGTTATATACCAGCTTCAACTAACAACTGATTGAGGCCTGCTATCTATCAGCTTCCACAAATACTGCTCTTCTCTAGGGACTTTGGCACAGGGTCATTTTGAAAATGACAAGCAGATCAGGAGGCAGGCCATTCCACAGGGATAGTAAGGGTCAGGCAGGTGCACCAGCCCTGAGCCTAAGTAGGAAGTTGGAGAAGGTGTGTGTGATTATGTCAAAGGACGCACCAGAGTTGGTTGAGTGACTCACTCAGCCTTCTGCTTCTACTCCCTCTTCATCCTCTGTATTTGCACCCTCCTCACTCTCTGCTGTGTGCACCCCCAAAAACACCACCACCACTATAGCCCCTCTACTCAAGTCAGAGGAATTATTTTTCCATCCATTCCCAGACCTTACCGATGCACAGCCATTCTTGGCATTGGAAGAGGAAGAGGAGGTAGCAACGGCCGCCACCCAGTGGTTTGACAACAGTACCCAGATCAGCCCAAGGAGGGTGGTCCCCGCTGTTGCTGCCTACTCCGAGATCTCTAATGTCAGTGGTGGTGAAGGTGACTATGATGACGTGTCGATGGACGTCACGTGCGTGCCCACAAGAGAGGAACAGGAAGGGAGTTCAGAGGGAGAGACGGAGCAGCAGATAGGGAGGAGAAGGAGGAGAAGCAGGCAGAACTCGCAGTGCACAGGAGGCAAAAAGCGGACTGCAAATGTATCTGGAGCGAGCCATTAACCATGCACGATCACATCTTGCGCTACCAGTATGCCGGCATTTGGCTCCGCAGTGTGAGATTTTTTTTAACTTGTCAGCTGCTGATAATAGTGTTTCCATCTGCAGCCTGTGCTGTCAACGCATAAGTCATGGTAAACCCAACACTCACCTAGGGATGACCGCCTTAAGAAGGCACCTGACCTCCCATCACCGAGCCCAGTGGGAGAAACACTGTCAGAACCCACAAAGCCACACTCCCGGCGCTCAACATCCAGCACAGGCCGGACTTAAGGCTGCAAGACTGGGGGTAGACCTGGCATGACAGGCGTTTGGAGGGAGTGAGTGGGAGGCTTAGGGTTAAGGGGTATCGCAAGGATGGGGGGTGGGGGGACGCTAGGGGAGGAGTGTAGGGTTTAAAACGGGCAGCGGGAGGCGGGATCAGGGTCATCTCATGTGGGACAACAGTCATTCAGCAGCCCCTGTCCTGCTGCTGCGTTGCCTCTTTAGTGACTGACCTTTTTTCCCGAAGATGTCTTCTGTTGATGCTTTGCTGGCGCAGCTCCGGGCGGTAGCTGAGAGCAAGGAACCCGAATGGCTCCAGGCGACGGTTCAAGGCTTGCTTCCGGGGTCAGGGGATTCGGCCTCCACAGCCCTCCCTATTCGCCGGCCGCGGAGGACCAGGCCTCCGGCGCGCCTAAGTCCGGAGGAGACCCCGAGGGTCCGGCGCCGGGTACGGAGCCCCACCAGGGACCCTCCGGCATGCACCGCAGGTAAGAGCAGTAGAGCCGGGCGGTCGCATGCCAGGAGGAATCCGGTCTTACGGCGGGGCCCTGGGCAGGAGAGACCTGACATCTCGACCCCTGAATCAGGGGATGTGGGAGCTGGACCAGGATCGGCAGGTGGGCCAGGGCGGGCTCACCTGGCATGTCGTTGGAGTGAAGTCCGGGATCCATCTGGGGGACGGCGTGGTCAAGATGGCGGCTGGGAGCAGGATTCTCTGATCGGGCAGCGCGGAGCTGGCTCAGCATCGACGTCTTCTGGGGAAATGGCGGCCTCCAGTGGTCGAGCTGCAGTATTGCAGGCTCCAGTGTCAATTTCAGCCGGGGAAATGGCGGCCTCTAGTGGGCGACCTGCAGAACTGCAGGCTCTGGGATCTCAAGCAGCAAGAGTGGGCACTGGTAGTGCTGAAGATTGGAGATTGTCCAGAGGGGAGATCAGCGCCGGTGAAGATCCACGACATCACGTTCCGGCTGGTGGAATCACAGCGTCCACGCAGCCAGGTGAGATTCAAGGGGAATCAGCATTAGCGGTGGCTTGTATTGGGGGGGGTCCTGGGGTCGGGGGGGGCCCACAGGGGTCTGTTGCGGGGGGGTTAGAGGCATTGTTAGGGGGGTTAAGGGATTTAGTGAAGGGGTTGGTAAATGTGGGGCCAGGGACAGGGTCACCGGTGGCGGCCTGGGGTATACAAGGGGCAGGGTCCGGGGGTCAGGGGCAGACGGCTGGGTCTGTTGGGCCGTGGGACGGCGGGATCGCGGGCGCAGGCAGTAGTGGGTCATTGGGGGTTCCAGTGGCAGGTCCGGCGGACAAGGCCGGTGGTAGAGATAAGGAAGCGAATACGGAAAAGGATGGGGTGGAACCACGGTTGGACGATGGGGCGAGAGCGGAGGTGTACGTTTGTTTTGAAGGGCCGCTGGGGGCTCACCTTAAGTCAGAGTTGAAGGAAAAAATATGGAAAGGGGATTACGTGGACATATTCTCATTGCTCCCGCTAGAACGGTTTAATTTGGACAGAGATAGGAGGGAGGATAAGAAGAAGGAGGACGAGGACAAGCGGCGATGCCATTTGATTCCGCTGACTTTCTCAAACTGGATGCAGGCGTTCGTGATCCTGGCCAGTGTCATTGGGGAAAAGGCGCCAGAAAATTGTTCCGCGCTTTTCTGTTACCTGGATGCAATAGGAGAGGCTTATTGGACATATGGGGGGATGCGATGGTTGCGGTACGATGAGCAATTTAGACAACGAAAAGCGGCTCGGTCCACCATCCGGTGGGACCATAAGGACATCGGATTGTGGATGAGGGTGATAGCTCCGGTCAGGGGGGGGGGCAGTCCTTTCCAGGGGGAGCCGGGGGTTCTGGGCAAGCGGAGCGCTCGGCGGCGGCCTCGCAAAAGGGTTTATGTTTCCTGTTCAATGAAGGGTGATGTAAGTATGGGGACAAGTGCAAGTTCAAGCACGAATGTTCCTCATATGGAGGGAGTCATGGAGCACATCGGTGCTTCAGGGGTCGAAAAGGGAAGGGTTGGAGCGATTCGGCTGGAAAAGGGGCAGACACCCATCCGGGTAACCGAGATGGTGCCCTTCCTAAATAGGTATCCGAATGTGGCAGCGGCGGGTTTTTTGTTGTCGGGTTTTGAAGAAGGTTTTCGTATCCCTTTCGTGGAGGGGGAAATTTTGCAAGAGTCTAAGAACTTGAGGTCGGCGAGGGAGCTTCCAGGGGTGGTGACGGAAAAATTAAAAAAAGAGGTGGCATTGGGTCACATGGCAGGCCCCTTCAAGGATCTGCCGATGCCGGATTTGCGGGTATCGTCGTTGGGGGTTGTACCGAAGAGGGTACCTAATAAGTTTCACCTGATACATCACCTATCATTTCCGAAGGGAGGTTCGGTTAATGACGGTATCGCGGCGGAGTTGTGTTCGGTGGTGTATACGTCGTTTGATGAGGCGGTTCGTTGGGTTCGGTTTTATGGGCAAGGGGCTTTGCTGGCGAAAGTAGATATTGAGGCGGCGTTCCGTCTTCTACCGGTTCATCCGGATTGTCAGCACTTGTTGGGTTGTTTTTGGGAAGGGGTTTTTTTCGTGGATCGCTGTTTGCCCATGGGTTGTTCGGTTTCATGTTCCTATTTTGAGGAGTTTAGTACATTTTTGGAATGGGTGGCGAGGGAATGGTCGGGTTGGGGTTCTATTATCCATTATTTGGACGATTTTCTGTTTATTGGGCCGCCGGGGTCGAAGGGGTGCTCTGTGATGCTGCATTCGTTCGAAGTTATGGCATGACTGTTTGGGGTTCCTTTGGCGTCAGAAAAGACGGAGGGTCCTGTGACTGTTCTGATTTTTCTGGGGATAGTCATTGATACGGTGGCTATGGAATGTCGGTTGCCGGACGACAAGGTTGAGGATCTGCGAGGGGTGCTCGCGGCGGCCTGTGGGCGGAAGAAGCTGCGTCTGCGGGAATTGCAGTCCTTGCTGGGAAAACTCAACTTTGCCTGTCGGATTATGCCCATGGGGCAGATTTTTTGTAGAAGGTTGGCACAGGCGAAAGCAGGAGTTCAGGCCCCTCATCACTTTGTACGGCTTACCCGTGAACTTCGGGGGGACTTGTGGGTGTGGGCTTCCTTTTTGAAATAGTATAACGGCCGGTCTTTGTGGATGGCAGAGGGGGTTTTGGCAGCGGATCTTGACCTTTTTACAGATGCAGCTGGGGGATGCGGGTTTGGGGCGTACTTGGTGTGTAGGGGAGTGTCCTATGCAATGGCAGGAGGAGGGCTGGGTGAAAAATCTGGTGTTGCTGGAACTCTTTCCCATTGTGGTAGCGGTGTCCATTTGGGGGAACATTTCAGGAACAGGAAGGTGCGATTCCACTGTGATAATTTTGGGGTTGTGGAGGCCATTAACCGTGTTTCGGCCTCGTCACCGCCGGGTGTCTGTTTGCTTCAACATTTGGTTTTGAGTTGCTTGTCGTTAAATGCTTGGATTGTAGCATCCCATGTACCAGGGGTGAGTAACTCAATTGCGGATGCTTTGTCTCGTTTTCCGTGTGAGCGTTTCCGGGTGCTGGCACCAGAAGCGGACGTGCAAGGAACGAGTTTCCCGCAGGAACTGTGGAAGCTGCCATTGGGTCGGCTGGCAACTTGGTGAGGGGATCCCTGTCGGGGGAAGTTGGGCGGCGTACGACAGGGCTTGGGGATTATGGGAGGGATGGAGGGAGCGTTTATCAGTGAGTGAAGTTAGGCTGTTTAAGTTGGCTTTTTCGTTGGCTTTCTTTGGTGCGTTGCGCATTGGAGAATTGGTTAGCCTGAGTAAGTGCAGAGCAGGGGGACTGCAGGGTGAGGACGTGGTTTTATTTCAGGACAGGGTGGAGTTTGTTATTCGGCGGTCAAAAACGGATCAGTTGGGCCGGGGTTGTCGGGTGGTTTTATATCAGGTGGTGGGGTCGGATGCGTGCCCAGTTCAGTGTCTTAGGAATTTTTTGGGGCAGGAGGTTGGGGGGAGCGGACCGTTGTTGGTGCATGATGACGGGTCCTTCCTTTCTAGATTCCAGTTTATAGCGGTATTTCGAGCATGTTTAAAAGAGCTGGGTAGGGACCCAGCGTTGTTTGGGGGGCATTCATTCCGGACCTGTGCTGCCACCGAGGCGGCTAGGAGAGGATTGAGTAAAGAGGCCATTCGCCGCAGTTGGCGATGGGAGTCGCTGCGGTTCCGGTCCTATGTTTGTTATAACGGGGGGGGGGGGGCGGGTGTTAGTGTTGTTGGGCTGAGGGAACGGGTGGGGAGCTGTTCTTTGCTGCCCAGTTGACGTATTTTATTTTGTGCTTCTTACAGGTGGTGTGGCGTGCCTGGTGTGGATTATGGGGCACTCGTACATGTTTTGGGGACCGTTGCGAGCAGCATGTCAGGCCGGATGGAAGGCAGTTGGGCTTTTCTAGGGAGGTGGCAGTGGTTCGTTGGTTGGGGATTAGAGGTGTGTTGTGGAGCCGGGTTCTTCCAGAATTTTACAATTTTACCAGGTTAGACTCGTATCCGGGGGTTTTGGTGTTACACGTAGGGGGTAACGATTTCGGGGGGCGCCCTTTTCGTGAGCTTACGAGGGACATAAAGTTTGATTTGATGAGTTTGTGGGCTCAGTGTCCTGGTATGGTTACGGTCTGGTCGGATATGGTGCCGCGTAAGCAGTGGAGAGACGCTAGGTCGGTAGAGAGGTTGAACAAAGCCCGGATAAAGTTTAATAGGGCAGTGGGCCGGTTTGTGGTGAGGAATGGCGGTGTTGCAGTCCGGCATAGGGAGCTGGAGGCGGGAGAGGGGGCTTTTTGGAGGGCAGATGCGGTTCATTTAAACATGGTGGGTATCGACCTGTGGTGTTCAGGAATACAGGATGGAATTGAGGTGGCTCTGCGGGTGTGGCGGGACGCAAGGAGGTGAGGCGTCACCCCCTTGGGTCGTGGCGGGGGTGGGTCCTTGAAGTTGGTGGTTATGGTGGCTCTGGCGTGGTGGGGAGGGAGCCAAAGGGGCTCTGGACTCCCCAGGTATTGGATGTTTGGGTGTGATATGGCGGGTATCTGCCCCATGGTTGTTGCCCATGGTTACCGGTTCTGCCTCCGAGCTGGCGTTTATCGGCTGGAGATAATTTAATTGAGGGCACGGGCTGTTATCCGTCAAGGTTTACGGGGCTCCAAGGACCCTCTCCGTGCTGGGCATGTTTCTCTGTGGTCTGGAAGTTTTTTCTTGGGCGGGGGGCCTTCAGGTGCGAAGGCCTTGGATTGGTTATGTTATATGTTATTTATGCTTAAATTATTATTAATAAATAAATGGCTGCTGTGGCCAATAAAATCCACCAGTGGATTTGTGTCTTTATTTGGGGAACGAGGGGAGAGTGGGAGCTAAAACGACTTGACAATACGCTGGTCAAGCACAGGCCAGACTTAAGGCTGCAAGACTGGGGGTAGGCCTGGCATGACAGGCGTTTGGAGGGAGTGAGTGGGAGGCTTAGGGTTAAGGGGTATTGCAAGGATGGGGGGTGGGGGGACGTTAGGGGAGGAGTGTAGGGTTTAAAAAGGGCAGCGGGAGGCGGGATCAGGGTCATCTCGTGTGGGACAACAGTCTTTCAGCAGCCCCCTCCCACTCACCCGTTGGCTGCTGGTTGGGTAGGGAAGCTAGCGGCGGTCATGGTTGATGTGGATTTTGGTCCAGCAGGGACGGCATTGTCATAGCGGCCATGGCGGGGGTGGGTCCTTGGAGTTGGTGGTTATGGTGGCTCTGGCGTGGTGGGGAGGGAGCCAAAGGGGCTCTGGACTCCCCAGGTATTGGATGTTTGGGTGTGATATGGCGAGTATCTGCCCCCCGGTTGTTGCCCATGGTTACCGGTTCTGCCTCCGAGCTGGCGTTTATCGGCTGGAGGTAATTTAATTGAGGGCACGGGCTGTTATCCGTCAAGGTTTACGGGGCTCCAAGGACCCTCTCCGTGCTGGGCATGTTTCTCTGTGGTCTGGAAGTTTTTTCTTGGGCGGGGGGCATTCAGGTGGGAAGGCCTTGGATTGGTTATGTTATATGTTATTTATGCTTAAATTATTATTATTAATAAATAACTGGCTGCTGTGGCCAATAAAATCCACCAGTGGAGTTGTGTCTTTATTTGGGGAAGGAGGGGAGAGTGGGAGGTAAAACGACTTGACAATACGCTGGTCAAGCACAGGCCGGACTTAAGGCTGCATGACTGGGGGTAGGCCTGGCATGACAGGCGTTTGGAGGGAGTGAGTTGGAGGCTTAGGGTTAAGGGGTATTGCAAGGATGGGGGGTGGGGGGATGTTAGGGGAGGAGTGTAGGGTTTAAAAAGGGCAGCAGGAGGCGGGATCAGGGTCATCTCGTGTGGGACAATAGTCTTTCAGCAGCCCCCTCCCACTCACCCGTTGGCTGCTGGTTGGGTAGGGAAGCTAGCGGCGGTCATGGTTGATGTGGATTTTGGTCCAGCAGGGACGGCATTGTCATAGCGGCCATGGCGGGGGTGGGTCCTTGGAGTTGGTGGTTATGGTGGCTCTGGCGTGGTGGGGAGGGAGCCAAAGGGGCTCTGGACTCCCCAGGTATTGGATGTTTGGGTGTGATATGGCGAGTATCTGCCCCCCGGTTGTTGCCCATGGTTACCGGTTCTGCCTCCGAGCTGGCGTTTATCGGCTGGAGGTAATTTAATTGAGGGCACGGGCTGTTATCCGTCAAGTTTTACGGGGCTCCAAGGACCCTCTCCGTGCTGGGCATGTTTCTCTGTGGTCTGGAAGTTTTTTCTTGGGCGGGGGGCATTCAGGTGGGAAGGCCTTGGATTGGTTATGTTATATGTTATTTATGCTTAAATTATTATTATTAATAAATAAATGGCTGCTGTGGCCAATAAAATCCACCAGTGGAGTTGTGTCTTTATTTGGGGAAGGAGGGGAGAGTGGGAGGTAAAACGACTTGACAATACGCTGGTCAAGCACAGGCCGGACTTAAGGCTGCAAGACTGGGGGTAGGCCTGGCATGACAGGCGTTTGGAGTGAGTGAGTGGGAGGCTTAGGGTTAAGGGGTATTGCAAGGATGGGGGGTGGGGGGACGTTAGGGGAGGAGTGTAGGGTTTAAAAAGGGCAGCAGGAGGCGGGATCAGGGTCATCTCGTGTGGGACAACAGTCTTTCAGCAGCCCCCTCCCACCCACCCGTTGGCTGCTGGTTGGGTAGGGAAGCTAGCGGCGGTCATGGTTGATGTGGTTTATGGGTGGATTTTGGTCCAGCAGGGACGGCATTGTCATAGCGGCCATGGCGGGGGTGGGTCCTTGGAGTTGGGGGTTATGGTGGCTCTGGCGTGGTGGGGAGGGAGCCAAAGGGGCTCTGGACTCCCCAGGTATTGGATGTTTGGGTGTGATATGGCGGGTATCTGCCCCACGATTGTTGCCCATGGTTACCGGTTCTGCCTCCGAGCTGGCGTTTATCGGCTGGAAGTAATTTAATTGAGGGCACGGGCTGTTATCCGTTAGATTTTACGGGGCTCCAAGGACCCTCTCCGTGCTGGGCATGTTTCTCTGTGGTCTGGAAGTTTTTTCTTGGGCGGGGGGCCTTCAGGTGGGAAGGCCTTGGATTGGTTATGTTATATGTTATTTATGCTTAAATTATTATTATTAATAAATAAATGGCTGCTGTGGCCAATAAAATCCACCAGTGGAGTTGTGTCTTTATTTGGGGAAGGAGGGGAGAGTGGGAGGTAAAACGACTTGACAATACGCTGGTCATGTCTCTTCACCTTCTTCTCTCTCCACCCATTTGTCCTCCACTCCACCTCCCACCGTGCAGTCATCGCGTTCATCTGGCACAAGGCAGGCTTCTGTGGCCATAATGTTCGAGCGTAAAAAAATGATGACTCCAGATAATCCTCTTGCCCAACGGCTGACCGCTGGCTTGTCGGAACTGCTAGCCTGCCAACTACTGCCATATAAATTGGTGGACTCGGAGGCCTTAAGAAAATTTGTGGCCATTGGCACAACGCAATGGAAGGTCCCCGGAAGGAAATATTTCTCCCAGAAGGGCATCCCTGAACTATATGGCCACGTTTAGCGGCAAGTTAATATATCTCTGGCACACAATGTCAGTGCCAAGATACATCTGACCACAGACACGTGGTCTAGCAAACACGGGCAGGGAAGGTACATAACTTTTACAGCCCACTGGCTGAACCTTATGACGGCCATCAAGCATGTAACCTGTGGCAACCGTGTGGATTTGGTGTTACTGCCACAGATTGCATGCAGGCCTGCCTCTTCTTCTTCTCCTCCTACTCTATCCTCCGTCTCCTCCTGGGCTGACTCCTCCTTTTCCACTGATACCGCCTCATCTGCTGCACCCCCTCAAGCTCCCCAGAACCTATTTGATGTGAAAGGTGTGACGTTGCCATGCTGTGCTGCAGCTGTTGTGCCTGAAAGCCAAGAGGCACACTGGTCCTGCACTGCTTTCAGCTCTGCGGTCACAGGCCAATCAGTGGCTAACCCTGCTCAATTTGACAGTTGGTAAAGTGCTCGACAATGGTGTGGTGTGCGACAATGGTGGCAATCTGCCGAGCATGCTGAAACAGGGCAAAATGACACACATGCCGTGCATGGCACACGTCCTGAACTTAGTCGTGCAGAGATTTGTTGCCAAATACCCCGGGGTCCAGGACGTCTTGCGTCAGGCCAGGAAAATCTCTGGCCATTTTAGAAGATCTTAAACTGCCATGGCTCGTCTTGCGGACGTTCAGTGGCTACACCACTTGCCCTTCAGACGTCTGATTTGTGACTGCCGACGGGCTGGAACTCTACCTTGTATATGCTTGATAGGCTGCTCCAGCAGAAACGTGCCATTAACGACTACCTGTGCGAACTCTGCAGCAGGACAGGTTCTGGGGAGCTTGTTTTCTTTTCACCGCGCCAGTGGCTGCTCATGCACGATGCATGCAGACTTCTGCGGCCATTTGATGAGATCACCAAACTGGTCAGTCGCAGCAAGGGCACCATCAGTGACATCGTACCTTATGCCTTCTTTCTGGAGCGTGCATTGTGTCGTGTCATTGATCAAGCCGTTGAGGAGCTGGAAGATGAAGTCGCAATGCTTAATGAATTCCCAGGGGGGGGCGCTCCATCTGAGACAAGTCAGCAGGAGTCTGAAGAGGAGTCAGAGAGGATGGTGGCTGGGGGGAGGAGGAGGAGCAAAAAGAGCAGGCTTTAAACTTTTCTGGGATCCCTGGTGTTGTCAGTGGTTGGGGGGAGGAGACCGAGGACTACATTCTTCTGGGCGATGAGCAGGAGCCAGGGAGCTCAACTGCTTCCAATTTAGTGCAAATGGGGGTCTTCATGCTCCAGTGTTTGAAGAGTAGTGATGAGCATCAAGGGCAATATTAGAATTTGTGATATTTTGTGAATATTTGGGTGAATATTCATCATATATTCGCAAATTCATGATCTCCAGTCATTATTTTCTTGATTGCGAAAATCGGCAACTGGAAAATTCGCGATTTATACAAAAATTTGCGATCAACACTACTACTAAAGTCAAAGATATTGTGGCCTTCTCATTGGCCCACAAGCAAGAAGTAGCAAGGGATCTTCGGTACGGATGAAAAAAAATCTAGAATATTCGTGATTACTAAGATATAGCACTGTATTCTAGATATTCTCAAATTCTCGAACTGCCAATATTCGTGATAAAAATTTGCAATTCAAATATTCACGATCAACACTATTGAAGAGGGACCCCCGTATAAAAAGCATATAGGTGAAGAACCTGTACTGGGTGGCAACGTAATTAGAACCCGGGTACAAACACAAAATGGCGGACATGTTACCAGCATTGGAAAACGTATCTTAGCTTGTCACTGTGGGGTGATCAAGCTGGTAGACGATCATAAGGCGCATTACCACGACCCGGTACAGGATACAATAAAGTTTATTTTGAGACAGCGCGTTTCGGGGTCTCGACGGCCCCTTTATCAAGTCTACATGGAACATAGATAATAGGAAAAGTACAGTAAAAAATTATAATAACTAAAAACATATATATGTACGTTTCAAAGTTGTATATGGAATTTGGTATAGACAGATGTGTACATGTATATGTACATTTAAGAGTCGTATATGGAATTTAGTATATATAGTTATATATTTGCATGGATGAATATATAGATATTGATAAAACATATAGATATCAATAAAACAGGGGAAAACACACTCCATTGGGTGGGCAGGTGCATCAATAATTATATGAATATATAAATAAATGTATATAAAAATATATAAAAGAAGGCTGTAAGAAATCTCTCTGTATACATTCATAAATAAATAGGTTAATTATAAAAAATATATAAAACATAGATGATAAAATATTCAAATACTCGGTTAGGTGAGTAGATATCTCATTGGTACTGATTCATTAGCACATGTGAAAATGCCGTATATATATAATTAGTTGACGTATATTGGTAAGACTGTCATATGTAGGCACATATTTGGCAGGAAATATTTGCGTATTAAAAAATACCTGTGTCACCCTAGTTTTTTGTGCAGCTGGGTGTGTACTGCCTGCTTTCTTCTAAAAAAGGCACATGTCCGTACCTGTGGGGTCATGTGAAACAAAAGAAAGGGGGGGGGGGGGTACTTTTAAGACTTTGGCTAAAATGGATCAACCAGTAAATATATATACATTATGACCCTCTGACCCTATTTTTCTTCTTTTCTCTCCTTTCCCTCCTCTCTCTCCTTGCTTTCTCCTCCCTCACTTTCTCTCTCTTCCCCTCTTCTTTTCCCTCCATTCCTCCCATATCTTTCTCTTCTCAATCCTATATATATATATATATATATATATATATATATATATTAAACTTTCTATTCTCCCTTTATATGTTCATGCCTTATATACATAAAAGAAAAGGAGATGGGTTATCAGATAAGTATACACAAATGTATCTATTTTAGGTTGGTTACCTTAGTTTTGTTCTTGTTACACTTTGAGTGAGAGCAGCGGTTCACCACTACAGTCCTATGTGTGGCACGTGTAGAAAGGGCGCGCAGGCAAAGAGGTCTGCGCGCGCTGTGAGGGAATTGATATCGGGAGGTCGGGCGTGGCTATGCAAATGAAGGGGCGTGGTTATGCAAATGCGGGAGTGTCGGCCGCTTCTTTGAGCGGCACGGCTGATGTACTTGTTAGCCAGAGCAGTTCTATAGAAGCAATTGGTCTGGGGAAGAGAAATGATGTATTGTAGGATCTTTGTCCAAAGGGGGGTGACAGTATTAATGGGACATGCTGGGTATTAAGGGTGGCAGGACCTGGTGGGAGGATATTAGTAGAGTGGGTGTGTGTATTGATATATGAAAAATTGGAGGGATGATTGATGTGACTGGAGGGGAGGACTATGAATGAGATTGGAGGGAGGTAGTGATATAAGCAATGTGCTATAATTATATGGTGAACTATGTTGATGTGCTTGGTGATAGTACTACTCAGGTGTAATGATGAGATGAATATGTATAATTCGTTGTTATTGAGACATGCGATGGAGTTACTCTAGGATTAAGTTCCGAGTTTGTAGGTTTGCAGCCGAAAGGATGGATGCGCATTTGCGTATATATAAGGAGCAGAGTTAGTGGAGGAAGAGGGGGGGGGGAGGGGGAAGAATAAAAAAATAATAATGATAAAACAATGAAAATATATATATATGTATATATAATAAAAAATGGATAAATAAATAAATAAATATTTAAAAAAATATACGGGGGGGGGGGGGAGTCTTATATCTTGCTGAGCAGTTTGCGTCAATCTGTTCAATAGGAGTAATCGTCAGCTTTGTAGGGTCTTTATTGTGGACGTTGAGAAAATGTCGGGACACGCTATGCTTCATGAAGCCCTTCACGATATTTGACCTATGTTTGTTTAAGCGTTCTCTGAGTGTTTGTATCGTGCGACCTACATATTGTAGTCCACACTCACATTCCAGGAGGTAGATTATATATGATGAGGAGCAGTTAGCAAAACTTTTGATGTGAAACTCTTCTTTTGTGAAGTTGCTCCTAAACTCTTTTCTACGATGGGTTATACTATTACAGCACTTACACAAAGTGTGATTGCATTTGTAACTGCCTACAGTATCGGAATGTACATTGATTTTTATAGGGGGCTCTTTCTGTTTCAGCTTGCTGGGGGCCAGTGCATTCTTCAAGGTCCTCGCTCTCCTGAACGTAATCCGTGGTTTTTGCGGAATATTGTGTCTGAGGTAGGGGTCGTTTTTCAGAATATGCCAATGTTTTGTTAGACTGTTCCTAAGTTTGGCATGATTTGAATTATAGGTGGTGATGAACGAAGGTCTGTACTTCTTTGATTCCTCTATTCCTTTTGCTTTTGTTTTGGTCTTGAGGCATTCATTTTGTGTGAGGTTCCTTGCACGTTCATATGCCCCATTTATAATTCCATTTGGGTATTTTTTATTTTGGAATCTAGATATTAATATTTCACTTTGTGTTGTGAAATCAGCTGTGGTTGAGCAGTTCCGGCGTATTCGTTTGAATTGGCTGAAGGGTATGTAAGATCCTACAATACATCATTTCTCTTCCCCAGACCAATTGCTTCTATAGAACTGCTCTGGCTAACAAGTACATCAGCCGTGCCGCTCAAAGAAGCGGCCGACACTCCCGCATTTGCATAACCACGCCCCTTCATTTGCATTGTCACGCCCGACCTCCTGATATCAATTCCCTCACAGCGCGCGCAGACCTCTTTGCCTGCGCGCCCTTTCTACATGTGCCACACATAGGACTGTAGTGGTGAACCGCTGCTCTCACTCAAAGTGTAACAAGAACAAAACTAAGGTAACCAACCTAAAATAGATACATTTGTGTATACTTATCTGATAACCCATCTCCTTTTCTTTTATGTATATAAGGCATGAACATATAAAGGGAGAATAGAAAGTTTAATATATATATATATATAGGATTGAGAAGAGAAAGATATGGGAGGAATGGAGGGAAAAGAAGAGGGGAAGAGAGAGAAAGTGAGGGAGGAGGAGAAAGGAAGATAAAGAAGGAGAAAGCAAGGAGAGAGAGGAGGGAAAGGAGAGAAAAGAAGAAAAATAGGGTCAGAGGGTCATAATGTATATATATTTACTGGTTGATCCATTTTAGCCAAAGTCTTAAAAGTACCCCCCCCCCTTTCTTTTGTTTCACATGACCCCACAGGTACGGACATGCGCCTTTTTTAGAAGAAACCAGGCAGTACACACCCAGCTGCACAAAAAACTAGGGTGACACAGGTATTTTTTAATACGCAAATATTTCCTGCCAAATATGTGCCTACATATGACAGTCTTACCAATATACGTCAACTCATTATATATATACGGCATTTTCACATGTGCTAATGAATCAGTACCAATGAGATATCTACTCACCTAACCGAGTATTTGAATATTTTATCATCTATGTTTTATATATTTTTTATAATTAACCTATTTATTTATGAATGTATACAGAGAGATTTCTTACAGCCTTCTTTTATATATTTTTATATACATTTATTTATATATTCATATAATTATTGATGCACCTGCCCACCCAATGGAGTGTGTTTTCCCCTGTTTTATTGATATCTATATGTTTTATCAATATCTATATATTCATCCATGCAAATATATAACTATATATACTAAATTCCATATACGACTCTTAAATGTACATATACATGTACACATCTGTCTATACCAAATTCCATATACAACTTTGAAACGTACATATATATGTTTTTATTTATTATAATTTTTTACTGTACTTTTCCTATTATCTATGTTCCATGTAGACTTGATAAAGGGGCCGTCGAGACCCCGAAACGCGTTGTCTCAAAATAAACTTTATTGTATCCTGTACCGGGTCGTGGTAATGCGCCTTATGATCGTCTACCAGCTTGATCACCCCACAGTGACAAGCTAAGATACGTTTTCCAATATATACCCGAGTGGCGACTTGGCCTTCGTCCCAAGGGGCTTCTTGACGCATCTGGCAGCACTGACCTGCACCTTTTATACTTCACTGCTCACCTACAATACGGTTGCACTTAACTTCGGTGCAACCATAACAGGTGAGTCTATCGCATCCACCAGCTCTCTGAAAGAAGCTGTTGCACCTCGACTTACTTACCCTATGAGCGCCTTTCTCACCCTTTGGCCGTTACCTTACTGTATTGTCCCGAGTTATTCGGGTTAAGAGTGCTTAACTCACTCTGAGATACGGCGGCTCTAGGTCCCTCCAAGAAAATTACCTACAAACAAACATGGATTATTGTGAACATCGACTACACGACGAACAATAGACCCATCCTGCAAACAGACGATCGACTCCAAAGAACTGGCAGAATTGTTCTACAAACTGGAGTCCTGTTTGAAGGAAGAGATACAGCACCATCTGGACTGGATTCTTCTGGAAACCTACCAAAAAGAATCCCTCATCCCGCGCGGATTGAGGTTTAGACTGAATAGCCCTTTTTTGAATGATATAGACTTTACAAAAGACTGGAATAACTACCTATTAGAGTGCGCAAGAGGCCTTATTACACGCCTCATAAGCAAACGAGAATCTTTATGCCAAGACCTCAAACACCAAATCAAGACACACTCCGACCAGTTGTACAAACACAAAGAACATACAGACTACACCAAATATGACAGACAAATCACAATCAGGTTGTCACAATACGAACGTGAAACAATTGAAAAGAAAACATCAAAGCTTAACAGAGATAGAACTGATTTTAGGACTAAAAACATTCAATTTTGGCTGAGCAAAAACAAAGATAGAAACACAGGTAGAAATGACTTGAGAAATAAGAATGTTACTAATGAAAACCCTACTTTCTCCAGGCCCCCCACTACTAAACGCACCCTGAATGGGATGGAACCATATAGTCAAGCTAGACCCAATATGGGACCTCCCTTTACGCAACACCCTAAACCACAAATTGTGCGTCCGAAAAATCATCAATACACTAGGTCCAAATCTCAATGTCCTACTTTATCTCAACCCACCCCCATGGTCAAACAGACACTAATACAACCACATATTTCATCTTCTAAAATAGCTACTGATCCAACTCCATCTAGACCAATAACCGATCCAGCTTCAACCCACACTCCGTCCAGCCCATCCAATAAGGTTGACACTGCCACAACAACACATTCACACTCATTTTCCATCCACCCGGAATCCAACACAGGTACCCCCATATTTTTCACCCCTCCATCCATACCACTCCGCGATCGCCAATTATCCCCTTTACCCATAAACCTACCTCAAGGCTGCCCCCTTAACTTTCCCCCCACTTCCTTCTCCTCAGCCCTCACCACCTGTTATGAAGACACATCCACGTTTAATGACTCTCTGCTCACCATCCACAACACATGTAGTCCCGAGGATCTGCATGAATCCCTAGACCAGACCTACCCAACTTCTGTGTCTTTTTTACCGCTTCCGGGGACCCTGACCCCACACGCAAGTTATGCCATAAAACAACCATCAGGGACCACCTCAATTATAACAGACTTCTTCAAACCAAAAACAGAGCTACCCCAAAAAGGCAAAAAAAGAAAAAATGCAGAAGAAGCCGGAGAGGAGGAACCAAAAACGGAAACAGGAATAGTAATAGAACAGACCACAAAAAGACCCCCTCAAGACCAACAGAGCCCCAAAAGGAACAAAACCTCACAAGAATGAAGATTTTCGACCTCTCTAAATCCAACTTGACCACTGCACAAATGTCGCTACTCGAAAGAGGGCTCTCCTTCTGTCCGGTGGAGAAGTTTAATGAGTTCCAACTCTTTATTGACCTGAATAGTTTCATTAGAAGTATTACACTACAAAGGCATTTCGCCATTAAAGAGAAACAAGTCATCAAAAATAAAGAGAACGACGATCTAGGAACCCCAGACCCCATCGCTACAACACATACAGATCTAAAACCGAAATCTTCTTTTACCCCAACGTATCACAAAGGTAATCATATAGATACTTTTTTCTCTCTAGTCTCCGACGAGGTCAGGAATATTAACAGCAAGGTAAGGATCAAACCCAATCTCAGTCTAGAGGAGAAAAAAGCTTTAAAAGAACTTAGCAATGACAAACAACTGGTCATCAGAAGTGCGGACAAAGGAGGTGGAATAGTGATACAAAAAAGAGAAGACTATGTCTCGGAAGCATATAGGATCCTGGGAGACCGTATATACTACGAACCCCTCCCCCATAATCCCCTTAAAGAAGATGCAAAGAAATTGGAAATATTATTAAAACAAGCAGAAGACGACCATGTCCTGAACAAAAAGGAGAAAGAATTTATAACCATCGACTTTCCCACTATGGCGATATTCTACCATCTCCCCAAAGTACATAAGGACATAAATAACCCTCCCGGAAGACCTATAATTTCAGGTATCAATTCATTAACCAGTAACCTCTCGCACTACGTAGACCTGTTTTTACAAAAACATGTCACCAACCTCTGTTCCTACCTAAGGGATTCCTCCCAACTCATTTCACTGCTCAAAGACACCAACTGGGACCCCACTTACTGCTGGCTGACATTGGACGTTGCCTCCCTCTACTCAAACATTCCGTACGAGGCAGGCATTAATACATCCAACTATTATCTGGACACTGATGACCAATTGTCCCCCAAACATAAGATTTTCATAAGCGAAGCAATTAGGTTTATCCTGAAACACAATGTGTTCATGTTTGAAAATAACATCTACAAACAGCGGAAAGGAACCGCAATGGGGACGCGTTTCGCGCCAAGCTTTGCGAATTTGTATATGGGTCGCTTCGAGGAGGAATTCATCTATAACCAACACAAATGGAGAAACAAGATTGTGTTCTATAAACGCTACATCGACGACTTGATCATCATCTGGAAGGGAAATGATGAGGAAGCCGAGGCCTTCGTGTCATACCTGAACTCCAACGAGTGGAACCTTAATTTCACGGTTAACAGCTCAATAACCTCAATCGAATATTTGGACCTCCTTTTATACACTGATGATAAAACTATCCTGACCAAAACATTTTTCAAAATGGTGGATGGAAACAACTATTTAGACTTCAGAAGCGCACACTATAGTAAGTGGAAAAAGAACATACCCTTCAGCCAATTCAAACGAATACGCCGGAACTGCTCAACCACAGCTGATTTCACAACACAAAGCGAAATATTAATATCTAGATTCCAAAATAAAAAATACCCAAATGGAATTATAAATGGGGCATATGAACGTGCAAGGAACCTCACACAAAATGAATGCCTCAAGACCAAAACAAAAGCAAAAGGAATAGAGGAATCAAAGAAGTACAGACCTTCGTTCATCACCACCTATAATTCAAATCATGCCAAACTTAGGAACATTCTAACAAAACATTGGCATATTCTGAAAAACGACCCCTACCTCAGACACAATATTCCGCAAAAACCACGGATTACGTTCAGGAGAGCGAGGACCTTGAAGAATGCACTGGCCCCCAGCAAGCTGAAACAGAAAGAGCCCCCTATAAAAATCAATGTACATTCCGATACTGTAGGCAGTTACAAATGCAATCACACTTTGTGTAAGTGCTGTAATAGTATAACCCATCGTAGAAAAGAGTTTAGGAGCAACTTCACAAAAGAAGAGTTTCACATCAAAAGTTTTGCTAACTGCTCCTCATCATATATAATCTACCTCCTGGAATGTGAGTGTGGACTACAATATGTAGGTCGCACGATACAAACACTCAGAGAACGCTTAAACAAACATAGGTCAAATATCGTGAAGGGCTTCATGAAGCATAGCGTGTCCCGACATTTTCTCAACGTCCACAATAAAGACCCTACAAAGCTGATGATTACTCCTATTGAACAGATTGACGCAAACTGCTCAGCAAGATATAAGACTCTCCAGAGGAGAGAAATGTTTTGGATCTTCAAATTATATACATTAGAACCACATGGACTCAATGAAACCCTGGAAAGCAAATGTTTCTGATTCTGGGTTCCCCCCCCCCCGTATATTTTTTTTCAATATTTATTTATTTATTTATCCATTTTTTATTATATATACATATATATATATATTTTCATTGTTTTATCATTATTATTTTTTTATTCTTCCCCCTCCCCCCCCTCTTCCTCCACTAACTCTGCTCCTTATATATACGCAAATGCGCATCCATCCTTTCGGCTGCAAACCTACAAACTCGGAACTCAATCCTAGAGTAACTCCATCGCATGTCTCAATAACAACGAATCATACATATTCATCTCATCATTACACCTGAGTAGTACTATCACCAAGCACATCAACATAGTTCACCATATAATTATAGCACATTGCTTATATCACTACCTCCCTCCAATCTCATTCATAGTCCTCCCCTCCAGTCACATCAATCATCCCTCCAATTTTTCATATATCAATACACACACCCACTCTACTAATATCCTCCCACCAGGTCCTGCCACCCTTAATACCCAGCATGTCCCATTAATACTGTCACCCCCCTTTGGACAAAGATCCTACAATACATCATTTCTCTTCCCCAGACCAATTGCTTCTATAGAACTGCTCTGGCTAACAAGTACATCAGCCGTGCCGCTCAAAGAAGCGGCCGACACTCCCGCATTTGCATAACCACGCCCCTTCATTTGCATAGCCACGCCCGACCTCCCGATATCAATTCCCTCACAGCGCGCGCAGACCTCTTTGCCTGCGCGCCCTTTCTACACGTGCCACACATAGGACTGTAGTGGTGAACCGCTGCTCTCACTCAAAGTGTAACAAGAACAAAACTAAGGTAACCAACCTAAAATAGATACATTTGTGTATACTTATCTGATAACCCATCTCCTTTTCTTTTATGTATATAAGGCATGAACATATAAAGGGAGAATAGAAAGTTTAATATATATATATATATATATATAGGATTGAGAAGAGAAAGATATGGGAGGAATGGAGGGAAAAGAAGAGGGGAAGAGAGAGAAAGTGAGGGAGGAGGAGAAAGGAAGATAAAGAAGGAGAAAGCAAGGAGAGAGAGGAGGGAAAGGAGAGAAAAGAAGAAAAATAGGGTCAGAGGGTCATAATGTATATATATTTACTGGTTGATCCATTTTAGCCAAAGTCTTAAAAGTACCCCCCCCCCCTTTCTTTTGTTTCACATGACCCCACAGGTACGGACATGCGCCTTTTTTAGAAGAAACCAGGCAGTACACACCCAGCTGCACAAAAAACTAGGGTGACACAGGTATTTTTTAATACGCAAATATTTCCTGCCAAATATGTGCCTACATATGACAGTCTTACCAATATACGTCAACTCATTATATATATACGGCATTTTCACATGTGCTAATGAATCAGTACCAATGAGATATCTACTCACCTAACCGAGTATTTGAATATTTTATCATCTATGTTTTATATATTTTTTATAATTAACCTATTTATTTATGAATGTATACAGAGAGATTTCTTACAGCCTTCTTTTATATATTTTTATATACATTTATTTATATATTCATATAATTATTGATGCACCTGCCCACCCAATGGAGTGTGTTTTCCCCTGTTTTATTGATATCTATATGTTTTATCAATATCTATATATTCATCCATGCAAATATATAACTATATATACTAAATTCCATATACGACTCTTAAATGTACATATACATGTACACATCTGTCTATACCAAATTCCATATACAACTTTGAAACGTACATATATATGTTTTTATTTATTATAATTTTTTACTGTACTTTTCCTATTATCTATGTTCCATGTAGACTTGATAAAGGGGCTGTCGAGACCCCGAAACGCGTTGTCTCAAAATAAACTTTATTGTATCCTGTACCGGGTCGTGGTAATGCGCCTTATGATCGTCTACCAGCATGATCACCCCACAGTGACAAGCTAAGATACGTTTTCCAATATATACCCGAGTGGCGACTTGGCCTTCGTCCCAAGGGGCTTCTTGACGCATCTGGCAGCACTGACCTGCACCTTTTATACTTCACTGCTCACCTACAATACGGTTGCACTTAACTTCGGTGCAACCATAACAGGTGAGTCTATCGCATCCACCAGCTCTCTGAAAGAAGCTGTTGCACCTCGACTTACTTACCCTATGAGCGCCTTTCTCACCCTTTGGCCGTTACCTTAATGTTACCAGCATCACAGAGGACTGTCAGGATGCAGCATTTCCAGCCCTTGCTTCGAAAGATGCTGCATTCTGCTGTTGCGGGCACAACGAAACAAGTGCAGTTACCAATCCTACAGCGCCTGCAAAAGAGGGCAGTTTGAAGATGTGTTGCTCACTTCGTATATGAGATCATTCTTGCAAGCAACCCATCGACAGCCGTCCTCCGGTCCAGCCTCAGGAAAAGCGACTACATCGGGTTAACGGCCGATGTGGATGCTCTGAGAAGCGAGGAACTCCTTGACTACTGGGTGTGCAGGCTTGACCTGTGGCCAGAGCTGGCACAATTTGCCATGAAACTCTTGGCTTGCCCCTCGTCGAGTGTCCTGTCCAAAAGGACGTTCAGCGCAGGAGGGGGGATCGTGACCGATAAGCGCACTCGCCTAGCTCACGACATCACAACAGTGTGGACTATCTCACATTTTTAAACTGAATGAGGCATGGATCTCGGAGGAATTCAACACCTGTGATGACCACGTGTAATTCAATTTCCTCATGCCAGCCCACACATATCCGCCACCACTAAGGACAAAGAATGGTCCTTGCCTTATGTATATACAGCGGCATAAAAGGCCTTTTTGGGGCCTGTACTTGTTGGTAAGGCTGATTAGTCAGCCTGCATTTGTGGGAGGGGCGGAGGCTCTTCATATACGAACCACAGCATTACTCACAGGCGTGTGTTCTCAGGTGCCCAGGCCGAGTTACATGTTATGTGTTACCTGGATCGTCCAGGCCCAGTTACATGTTATGTGTTACCTGGATCGTCCAGGCCCAGTTACATGTTATGTGTTACCTGGATCGTCCAGGCCGAGTTACATGTTATGTGTTACCTGGATCGTCCAGGCCGAGTTACATGTTATGTGTTACCTGGATCGTCCAGGCCGAGTTACATGTTATGTGTTACCTGGATCGTCCAGTTTCAGCCACTGCAGATGACGGCTATGTCATTTGTCTTGTTACCTGGATCGCCCAGGCCGAGTTACATGTTGTATGTCACCTGGATTGCCCAGGCCGAGTTAAATGTTGTATGTCATCTCGATCGTCCAGGCCACGTTATATGTTGTATGTCATCTGGATCGTCCAGGCCACGTTAAATGTTGTATGTCACCTGGATCGCCCAGGCCGAGTTAAATGTTGTATGTCACCTGGATCGCCCAGGTTCAGCTACTGCAGATACCATGTTATGTCATTTGTCTTGTTACCTGGATCACCCAGGAAAAGCTAAATGTTGGGTGACTACTGGACCGTCAGGTTCAGCCGCTGCTGATACTACGCTATATGTCATGTTTTGTTGTTAGAATAAGTCTCTGCCATACCCCACTCTATCGGTATATCGGGTTTACTCTACTCGCACCCAGAGCTGCGTTCACACGTCCTATACTACTACAGGTTCTTTCCAGGCCCATTTCAAGAACTGCATTCATGTCGCTGTTACATCTATATTATGCTCCGTTCACAACCAGAGCTGCTGTCATACCAAATTTCATGCTCTGCTTATACCCAGAGTTGTGTTCACACTTATACTGCTACACCAGGTCGTATACCCCACTCACCAAAGCCGCTTTCCATGTCTGCTGTCACATCAAGTTAATATTCCGTGCACATCCAAAGCTGCGTCCGCATGTCTGCTTTTACATCTTGTCCTATACTTCATTCACTACTAGAGCTGCGTTCACGTGTCTGCTTTCGCATCACGTCAATACTCTGCTCACTTTCAAATTGCATTCATACGTCTGCTTATACCATGCTTTTCATGCGCTACCCATACTCGGAGCTGCGCCCATACCATGTTTTTTAGGTACCACTCGCATCCAAAGCTCCATTCACCCATTTGTTACATCATGTGTTGTACTCTGCTTCCACTCAAAGCTGCATTCTCCTGTTCATTGCTACGTCATGGTTTTACTCAATAGTCTCACCGGGGCAGTCTGCACCCACCGCTCTGGTTCTTTAATCCTGGTTCATATTCACTCAGACTGGTCTCCTTTTACTTCTGGTTCGTATTTACTTAGATTGGTCTCCTGCCTCAGTTCACCAAAGAGCTCCTCAGCAGAGGTCAGTCGGCCAATAGGAGTAAGTTTCCTGCTATGTTTTCACAAGCTGTTCATTTGTTTGTCACGATAAGAGACTTCTCTTAGCGAACTTGCAATGACTCAGGCTCTTGTTTTTCTCCCATCTCTGTTTCAATTTCATGTTTACGTTTATGGGTCGCGGTGGTTAGTGTTATGTATGCACGTGCTTCGGATTTCTAATGTCTATTTTTTCAACGCCTGTTGGCAGTTATGTTCCTTAGGCCACCTTCTAGCCAATCCAATCATTCAAGCCTCTGCATATCCTATCAGGTCTGGCTTACGTTTTAATTACTTATCATCACCGCAACGTTATCCCTCTGGCTTCAGGGGCCCTATGATTGATCCGGCCTCATGGCTCCGGGGGCCCCTTGACCGTTTTCATGTTTTGTTTTGTTTGTTAGGGGTACGACATGGTTGTAGGCTGGTTAGTGTCCCAGGTTTGCTGTTGGAGGGGGTCATGGTTATGCAAGTCCCCAAGGCATTCTGGTGCTGCATAAGTGGTTTAAAAAAAAAAAAAACATAAGAGGCTCACCCGAGTGGCTCTTCGCTTATAGGACCTCACGATTAGCACCGACACTTGTAGTTCGCACTGCCATCTGATACTTTTTTCTGCCATAAGAGTCTCGCACGCATGACTTCTGCCATATAAGACTCGCACGCATGGCTCCCGCCATAAGAGTCTCGCACGCATGGCTCCCGCCATAAGAGACTCGCACGCATGGCTCCCGCCATAAGGGACTCGCACGCATGGCTCCCGCCATAAGGGACTCGCACGCATGGCTCCCGCCATAAGGGACTCGCACGCATGGCTCCCGCCATAAGGGACTCGCACGCATGGCTCCCGCCATAAGGGACTCGCACGCATGGCTCCCGCCATAAGGGACTCGCACGCATGGCTCCCGCCATAAGGGACTCGCACGCATGGCTCCCGCCATAAGGGACTCGCCACTCATGGGAGGTCATAGACAGAATCTTGTATATTATGGCTTCGTAGCTTCTTGCCGCACTAACCTCAGACTCTCTACAACCCGGATAAATCGTGTTTTGGACAAGGTTCAGCATTTCCTCACAGTAGAAGATTCAGATGGTAGGTCGGTCTTCTCGTCTCAAGCGTTAAAACAATTCTCAGGGGCACACAGTAGAACAACGCGCGGACCACGGCTAGCAGATAGCTGTTGTCTGGGGAACTATTCAAGGATTCTCTTCCTATCTACATAGTTATTTTTGGCCCTCATTCCTGCATAGTCTAGGCAGTTAGGTTTCGGTCCCACAATCTCCTGAGGCTAGGGCATTGCCAGTACTCCCTAGAACCAAAACTTTACAAGGTTCAGTTGGTTTTCATGATCCATTTCACAACGTATCCTGCCGCTTTGGGGCAGTATCCGCAATATTGAGCATCATGTCTCTGGCCTTGTCATCCACAAGATGGGTTGTAGGTCTCCTTCTGGCCTTGCCTCATACACCCCGAATTTTTCGCTCTAGATCCCTGACGCCTTGCAGTTGGCTTGGGGATTAGTTTGCACATGCCATTAGAGTTCCTTTTCTACCCTACTTGGCTTGGTTTTTGCCCACTTACAGGCCTACCCACGATCATGGCTTAGGGCACACAACAAGCCATTTAGTCAGATTAGCTAAGACACGCCTAGCTCGGTTAGGTTGTTCCCGTTGTTTCTCTCCCTAGGGTTCTTCAGATATCTCTTGGCCGTAGCCATGACCACAAGTTGGTAAGGCTGATTAGTCAGCCTGCATTTGTGGGAGGGGCGGAGGCTCTTCATATACGAGCCACAGCCTCACTCACAGGCGTGTGTTCTCAGGTGCCCCACCCTCCCTCCCTTATCTTCTCATTTCTACAGGGTATGCCCACTTACAGGCCTACCCACGATCATGGCTTAGGGCACACAACAAGCCATTTAGTCAGATTAGCTAAGACACGCCTAGCTCGGTTAGGTTGTTCCCGTTGTTTCTCTCCCTAGGGTTCTTCGGATATCTCTTGGCCGTAGCCATGACCACAAGTTAACAGTTACATCTTTATCCTGTGACCGCCTAATGTACCTCCAGCCACATAATCCAAAGTTCATTGCTGTCAGGTGAATGCCCATTGCCTAATTTTTGGCTGTACTGGCCGACAGTTAAATTTTTTATCTCTAGCCACATAATCACACCCTTGTCTCACTCCTCTGCCTCTAATTATGGTGGCGTATGAACCGCATTCACCATAAGGACTCTAATGTCACAGGGTCATGTTACTGTGCCCCCCACCCCGTTCTGTGCCCTTCACCCCGTACTGTGCCCCCTTATACCCTGAATTGTGCCCTCTTACCACATCCTGTGCAGTGCCCCTAGTCATTCCCTGTACAGTGCCATCTTATACCCTTTTATCCGTTCACGGTATGGCGGTGTTATCCGATCACTGTACAGAGGTGTTATCCGGTCAATGTATGGCGGTGGTATCCAATAACTGGATGGCCATAACTGTATCCCTTTCCCTGGCCACGCCATCCTTTTTTAGACCTGGCATGAGCGGGGAAAATATGCAGATTGAGGTGCTAAGGACCTTTGCACCACAATCTGTGTCAGAAATACGCTTAACATAGACGTATTTGTATATAATAAATGACCACCTAATTGTATTATTCGGGGGTAGGGCTAATATCTTTATATTATATAGATTCTAGTGTATTATACTGTGCCCTGTATTTCCCAGTAGAAAATAATCCTTGGAAAACACAGTCCTCATCCCTGACCACCAGGACCAGGTAGAGCTCTGTCAGTACATGGCGGCTTCCCCTCTCCGCCACACTGCTCCGCTGTGTACTGGTGCTTATTCTGACACTAGGGCTGGGTTCACATCCTATTTTTGCCATCCACTTAATGCATCCTAAAAATGTATGCGTTAACAGATGCCTCAGACTGATGCCGTACAGTTGCGTCCGTTCACCATACAGTTCCATGGTAGAAAGAAAATTTAAGTTAACGTATAAATTTTTTTATTGGACTCAAAAACGTGCTGCACATTTGTATACATCAAACCGATAGGAAATAAAATTCTTCTAGGCTCCAGCAGGGCACATTTTTGAGAGTTTCCCTTTAAGACGCATAAAAATGGTCCCTAATTAAAATACATATTTTTTTGTGGAATTTTTGCCAATGATCCCCCTCTGGTATATCATTGTCCATGTTGTGGGACTATTTGTGTACTTCTAGTAAGTGTTTGCGGGCTGCAAATATGACCTGAAGTTTTTTCAGGTTCGCCTGCCATTAAAGTGAATCGTTCGCGAATCGCCCCGGCCGATGTTCGTCCATCACTATATATATATGTTGGTAAGGCTGAAGTTCAGCCTGCATTTGTGGGAGGGGCTTGAGCCTTTATAAACCCCACTCCCCTCACCTCAGTAGGCGTTCCAGTTCATGGATTTTCACTTGCGGTTGTTATGTGTGTCTCCTTGTATCTCCAGCCGCCTCGCGCAGAGTTCATCCCTTCCGGTGGTAAGTATGAGGCACTATCGCGGGGCAGAGGACAGCGGCAGTCCGGCTCCTTCCCACCGCTTCTTTCTGCGGGTTCGTTCCAGCGTGGAACGCACGCGCTTCCGGGTTCTCATCACCGCCCGTCTCCCTGACTGTCCGGCGGCTCGGCGGCGGGGAGCACACCTTGGAGCCAGCATGGCTCTTTTCTTACCGGGGGTGGGGGAGAGACATGACTGGCCGGCTCACCCCTTCTTCCAAAGACGGCGCACGGAGGCGTGCATTCCAGGGTGGAACGCACGCGCTTCCTGGTGCCGGTCCCCGGCCGCTCTCCAGGCTTCCGGCGGCGGGCGGCTCGGGGGTGAGCAGCACACACCGCTGCGACTCCCCTATCCTGGGGGGGGTGTTCATGGGGGGAGGCTGGGGCCCGATCTTCGGTCCTTCTGCCTGCAAACGGCGCACGGAGGTGTGCGTTCCAGGGTGGAACGCAATCTCCTTCCGGCGCCGGCAGTGACATCACCAACCCCCTGGCCGGTCTCCCTGGCTGCGGTGTCGGCTTGCGTTCCACGTGGAGCGCAGGCTCACGGGCAGCCAGGCCGGATAGGGGAAAGGGGGTAGAAGAAGTTAGGTTCTCCAGGTGGCTGCACGGTCCTGGCCCCGCTTGGGCTGGGCCCTGGGCATGAGTCTGCCAATAAATTTCCTAAAACCCGCCATATCGTAAAAAAAATTCAGAAATAAAGAAAATTCTGACATAAACCCGTAAAAAACAAAAAAGAAAAAAAAAAAAAAACGCAATAAAAAATAAAAAAATTAAAAATACTCTTTACATTGGGGTACACCATCTTTCAAATACAAGGGTGGGTATCCTACGCAGGACTAGCGCGGCTTCCCTCGCGCCTCTGGCACCTGGTCACGCCCAGGGTTGTCTGGTCTTCCTGGTTCGCCCAGGTCGTCATTGTCTTCATGTCACTAGGCTTATTTGGTCTGCTGGGCACAGTCGGGTGTCCGGTCACGGTTTTGGTTGCGCCACATTATCTTCTCTGGTACGCCCAGGGCAGAGTACACTGCTGGTACGCCCGGGTCTTTATGTTTCTTCTCTAACACACGGGTTCACACACCTGTCCTTTGACTTATCTGGTCGTTCTTTGCTTTCCATGGCTTCTAGGTTCATGTCTTACCACCGCCCTTCGCGGGCCGCTGCTACGCGCAACCTCTATCTCATGGCTACGCGCCTTCTCTTCTGTCAACCGCCTGGTACGCTCAGGTGGCTCTCTTCGGTCAAGTATCCGATCCGATGCGCTCGGATGGTTACTTGGCCTAAGGGTGCGCCCCATCCTGGCCAGTTCGCCTGGTTCCAACAGGTTTGAGGTCACCCGTTTCCTCTGCACTTTCAAATGTTTTTCGCCTGTTACTTTATTTTCAGGGGTTTGTTCCTATTTCTCCGTTCCTATCGGTCCTGTTCAGGTAAGTTCGCACTGACGCCACCGGGGTCCCAGTCAGATCATGTTCACGCTTTTAATTATGCCTTCGTCTGTTCGGCTAGGTCAGGTTCTACTGAGCCATCCTATGAATTCTATTCCGGTACGTGTTTCTCTATCGTGCACCAATCCAAATACCATTCCGTCTTCACCCTCTCGTTTTTTTTTGTTTTTTTTTCTCCTTTATTTGTTATGCCTTTTATTTTTTAGCTGCTCTGCCATGTCTCGTGCATCGGATATGGAGGACGGCCTGTCCATCTCCGGCTCGGTCATGTCAAGCCAGGCGGGTCCATCATCCCTTCGGAGCTGGACCATCCCAAAGCTATTGGCTGAGCTAAACCGAAGAGGCATTCCGCACCCGGCCACCGCAAGGAAGGCAGAGCTGTACAAACTGCTAATGACCAGCCCCAGCACTTCGGCGGTGCAGCAGGAGGCGTCCTCCATCCAGTTGTCTCTGATGCAGCTACAGTTGACTCTAAATTCGTTGGTCGACTCGGTAGCAGACGTTCGGGCAAGGGTTTCTGAGCTGGAGTCCCGGCCACCCATGGCACCCCTGGCTCCCGTCCCGCTGATGGCTCCATCTACATCGGGTTGGCTGGCTACAGGTACGCCAAGACCCATTCCCCAGGTGTCCCCCTGTCACTTAATTCCCGACAACCTCAAAAAAGACATCCTGGCAGGGAAGGATGTCAATCTGGCGTCAATCCTCATTGCCGCTCAAGATGTACCAGAGAATAGGGTCATCAACTGTGGCGATGTGTCAGTGGTCCTCCGGGCCAAGGACTCACGGCTCAACCGCAAGTTGACAATCCCGGAGTTTCTCTTGGCTTTCAGCCTCTTCAGAGACCTCATCTGCACCGCACAGCCGGAGAGGAGAGAGGAGCTGGACAGCTACTTGTACCTGGTCACTGACCTGGGGCACAAGTATGGTGGGTCGGCCTTCTATGACTACCACCGTTCCTTCTCGGCTAAGGCGGTGGCAGCATTGGCCCAATTCCAGTATGTCACCAGCTGGTCTTTGATTGACACTGAGCTTTTTTGCCGTCACTTCGCTGGCCTCAGGGCTCCCAACTGTGCGACGTGTCAGTCAATCTTGCACTCTTCTGAATGGTGCCCTAATACCGCCCACCCATCTCAGGACAGGGCCCTCCCGGGGACCTCCGGGTCTTTTCCGTCTAACCCCTCCACTGACAAACTGGGCAGACCCATTGTCTACTTGGGAAGAGCCAGGTCTGCAATAATTTCAACTCAGGGGGGTGCTCGTATGCCAGCTGCAGGTCACTCCACGTCTGCTCCCTGTACTCCACGCCTGCCCCAAGAAGTCTGCTAAAGGGTCCTGACTAGCGGACATCAACGTGGACCTTTTGGCGGCGCTCCTTCACGATCACCACGATCAGGATTTTGTGGCGTTCCTGTTGGCAGGTTTCCGCCAGGGGTTCCACACAGGGCTCATCACGCAGCCACAAGTGCCCTGGGAAGGCAGGAATCTGCTGGCCGCCACCCTGGACCCTCCAGCAACTAGCGAGTTGCTCCAGTTGGAGGTAGCTAAAGGATTTCTCATAGGCCCATTCCCGCGCATCCCGTTTTCCTCTTGGCGAATCAACCCCATCGGCTTAGTGGCGAAGAAAAACACCAATAAAAAAAGATTGATTTATGATCTGTCCGCCCCTCATGTTTTCGGAATCCCTAGCCTTAATTCCCTTATTCCCTTGGAGGAATTTGCCATGCGTTATTCCTCGGTGGACGACGCAATTCAGGCCATCCTGTTGCATGGTAGGGGCGCTTGGTTGGCAAAGGTTGACATCGCCGATGCGTTTAAACTCCTTCCCATCCAACCTCAGTTGTGGCAGTTCTACGGCATCGAGTGGGCCGGGCAGTATTTTTTCGCCAACAGGCTCACGTTTGGATCCAAGAGTAGCCCCTGGTTATTCGACCAGCTGGCCAAGGCGCTACATTGGATCTTGGTCCATCACGGGGGCCTCCGGTCAGTCATCCACTACCTCGATGACTTTCTAGTTGTCGAGGATCCGCAGGGCGGGTCCGGCATTCTTACCATCCTCCTCGAGATGTTCGCCAGTCTGGCTGTTCCGGTCGCGGAGTCAAAGACTGAGGGTCCCGCCACGAGGGTCTCGTTCCTGGGCATCGCCCTGGATTCGGTTCTATTGCAGGCCAGCCTACCGGAAGAGAAACTCGCTCAGTGTCGGGAGGTCATTTCCCATGCGGCTTCCACGGGGTGCCTCACTAGAGTCGAGTTGCAATCTCTTCTGGGGCGGCTCAATTTTGCCTCTAGGATTATGCCCCAGGGGAGGACTTTCGTGTCAAGGCTGCTCCAGCTTCTTCCCTCGGCACCCGAACAGGACAGCGTCATCCGGTTGGACGGCCAGGCCATGGCAGACCTGGCCATGTGGGAGTTGTTCCTGTCCCGATGGAACGGCGTCTCCTTTTTTGTATCACCATGGTCTCCCTCCTGCCCGACCATTTTTTCGGACGCTGCTGCATCTTGCGGCTACGCAGCCATTTGGGGTCCCCGTTGGCTAGCGGATCGTTGGCCCACTGCTATCCTAGAGGAGGCCGAGTCCATTCGCACCTCCTCCCTGTTGGAGTTGTACCCCATCGTTGCAGCGGCCCAGGCATGGGGTCACCTCTGGGCTAACTTGCCGGTGATGTTTGTGACAGACAACCAGGCCTTGGTTGACATCATAGCCAAGGGCAGGGCTAAGTCCCCCAAGATCATGGCACTATTACGCCAGCTGGTTTGGCTGGCCCTGTCACACAAATTCCATGTGCATTGTAGCCACATTCCGGGTGAGCAAAATGTGGCAGCTGACACGCTATCCAGGTTTAATTTCGCACTCTTTTTTCAGGTCATACCGAAGGCCGAGCCGCTCAGATATCCCACCCCGGCTTTCAGTTCCCTAACAATGGATTAGGCATGCTCGTCTCTTCAGCAAGAGACCTGGCGCAGCAGTCCCTCGCCCCCAATACGGCCAGGAACTATCTTTCAGGCCTGAGAACTTTCCAGGAGTTTTCGCGTCTGCACCTGAAGGCTGGCCTGGCGGACATTCCTTGCATCATGGCCTTCATTGCACATTGTCACCACCAGTTACACCTCTCCTACAACACCGTTAAGTTGTACCTGGCGGGCGTCCAACACCACACTATGCTCCGCAACCCAGGGGGCGGGTCCATTTTTTCTGCGCACGCAATCAATGCCACCTTGCGAGGGGTCCAGAAGGGTAGGCCCAATCCCCCGTCCTGCAGTCAGGGCGTCACGGGGGAGATGTTCCGGAAATTGTCTTCAGCCCTGGATGGTGCTCCTTTTGGGCCCTTCTCCAGCTTGATTTTTAAAGCTGCTATGTATTTAGCCTTTTACGGCTTCCTTAGGCCAGGCGAGTTCACTTGCAGCACGGCAGGACGGTGCAGCAGTCTGCACAGAGAACAGCTGGTGCAGGATATAGACCATTACACGCTGAAGTTAATTTCCACAAAGACTAGTCAAGCAGGCCCCCCGGTGGAGGTTCAGTTTTTCCCGACTGGTAATAGATGGTGCCCGGTACAGGTGTTTGGCCAGCTCATGCTCGCCCTCCGGGATGCGCCACCTCACAGCCCTCTACTACCACATCTCAATGGCGCTCTCACCGCAGCACAGTTCATCAGCCACATCCGCACGGTTGCTGCTGGCTTAGGATTGGACCCTGGCGCTATATCCGGCCATTCCTTCCGCATTGGAGCGGCTTCCCGGCAGGGGGTCCCCGCCCATGTCATCCGAAAGATGGGGAGATGGCGTTCGTCTTGCTTCACCAGATACATACCTAACCCACAGGTGGAGATTTTGCAGGCGTTTCGGTCATTGGTGTTATAAGTTAATAAAGTCTTGCACCTTAACTATATTGTTGTCATTTTTGCCCCCTTTTAGGATGCTCTCGTACCCGGCTCCAGGCACACACCAGCCGGTTTAGGTTCCAGACAGGCGCGCTGCCCGAGTTCGTATTTAGCCATGACCACAAGTTGGTAAGGCTGAAGTTCAGCCTGCATTTGTGGGAGGGGCTTGAGCCTTTATAAACCCCACTTCCCTCACCTCAGTAGGCGTTCCGGTTCATGGACCCACCCACCCATTTCCCTTCATTTCAAGGGTCCTCCTTAGGGTAGCCCCCTTTTAGGCTGCTCTCGTACCCGGCTCCAGGCACACACCAGCCGGTTTAGGTTCCAGGCAGGCGCGCTGCCCGAGTTCGTATTTAGCCATGACCACAAATATATATATATATTTTAGGGAAATTTGTCTCATTCATATAAAATGTAGGCCAGGGGAAACAGGGGAACAGAAAGATTATTGCCACCGTATTTTGACAATATTTTTTATCTTTAGTGGAATAGGGCAAGTTGCCTCAATAGTACTGTTGTAATTCTACTGTAAAAGATATATAACAATAATATGCAGATTAAGCCCCAACCAGAGGAGATGTATATTAACCATGCACTATTGAAACTAAATAAAGCAGGTGAACGTAAGTTTCTCATTCATACCCAGGGATATCTGAGACTTACAGAAAAATTATTTATCCCAGTCCCCCAGTCTTGGTGATAGTCTAATAACTTTAATCACTGAAAAGTTAAAGGGGTTGTCTCACCTCAGCAAATGGCATTTATCATGTAGAGAAAGTTAATACAAGGCACTTACTAATGTATTGTTATTGTCCACATTGCTTACTTTGCTGGCTTTATTCATTTTTCCATTGTATTATACACTGCTGGTTTCCAGTGCTTGCACACTATAGGAAAAAGCGCATGGCCATCAGAGAGGCCGGTGCCTTTTCCTACAGTGTGCAAACATGACTAACGCTGCTGGATTGCAGACCTGCATCCAATTGTCACCGCCAGTTCTCTGAGGAGTTCTGACAGACGTTCTTCAGTACCTCCTGCATAATGTTCTTTTGTTTTGCTTTCGCTTTGACATCTCTTCTTCCTCTCCCAGCTGTCATCTTTTAGCAGTGATTGCCTCCCTATATATCTCCTCCCATACTGCTTCACTTTGCGGTTTATACTACTTCCTGGATTGGGTTCACTGCTTGAAGTTGCTACTGCTGGTTCCTCAAGATAAATCTCTTTCTGTATTTGTGTTTTCCTGTTGGCTTGATTCTAGGTGACCCTGACTCCCTCCGTATTAAGTGCAGGGAGCCAGTGGTCGTGTCCCCTCGCTATTATAGGGTTTGCAAGTGTCACTCAGTCTAAGGTACATGGACATGCAACTTTCTATCATTAAGATCTTTGCATGGGCTGAGCAGTGAAGGAGAGCTCTAGGGCTTTAATAGGGCTCACCCTTTTGTTCCTTAGTTTGGGATCAAGTCAGTCGGATCTTTATTTGTTACTTATTGTTTCATGCAACACCATCCGTGACATTATAAACCGCCAAAACCGTCTTAAGCATGGATCCGGTTTTAGCCTTGACGGACCGCATGCGGGGTCTTTCACTGGAGGTCGCAGAGCTCCGTAAAACTGTATCTCAGTTTCAGGTGACCGGTTCTGCTTGCGTTTATGGAGTTTGTTCTGAGCCTAAGATCTCGCTTCCAGATACCTTCTCTGGGGGTAGTGAGAATTTTGTTTGTTTTAGAGAGGCTTGCAAACTCCTTTTTCGCCTACTTCCCCATTCCTCTGGTGATGAGGAGCAGAGGGTGGGGATCATCATCTCACTGCTCAGGGATAACGCTCAGTCTTGGGCCTTTTCGCTGCCTGTGGAAGCACGGCCCCTCCGATCAGTGGATGAATTTTTTGTAGCCCTGGGTCAGATATATGATGATCCGGATCGTGTTGCTCTGGCTGAATCTAAACTGCGTCTTTTATGCCAGGGTAAACAATCCGTTATACTGTTCAGAATTTCAGAAATGGGTAGCTGATACTGGTTGGAATGATGCTGCACCTTGAAGTCAATTTTGCCATGGTCTTTCAGAGGGATTGAAGGATGCATTTGCCTTTCATGAGAGACCTACCTCCTTGGAGTCCACCATGTCTCGGGCTGTTCATATTTACAGGTGTCTTAGGTGTCATACTGACTCCAAGGACAGTGGGGCTGTCTCATTCAGTGCGCAGGGGTCTCAGTCTCTCTAAATCCCCTTTGAGCAGGAGCCCATGCAGCTGGGTTTGCTTGCCTCTAACAACAGAGGATTCAGCTCTCAGAGGAGGGTTTGTTTCTGTTGTGGAGGTATAAATCATTTGGCAAATGTTTGTCCCTCTAGGAGATTCAGGAAATTTTTTGAGAATAATAAAGAAACAAAAAGAAAAAAGTCCTCTAAAAACATTCCATCTGTTACTATTGGCAAGGTTGATGCGGAAATTGAAGGTTTTCCATTTGCTTGTAGTTCCCGTTTTGTCCTACCTGCCAGGGTGGCGCTAGAGAGCAAGAACATTGTTTGTGAGATTTTTGTAGATAGTGGAGCAACTGTCAATCTTGATAATCAATTTGCTATAACACATGGTTTCCAGGTATGCACTTTGGGAAAGGACATACCTGTTGTAACGGGGTACCGAAGGTGCACTCGGTCCCCCATTAGCCGCAGACCTGCTGCTTAGCTTCGGGAACGAGGATCTGTGTTTTACCTCATTCCCAGGGCGGCTTTACTAGCTGGGTGGCTCCCTGCTCCTAAGTCTGCCTTGAGTGCCGAGCTGATCACTCGGTGCTCGACTGGTTGGTCTGTCGGTCATGTGACGCTGGCCACGTCACATGAGCCTCACTCCCCACTATAAATACAGGCAGCCTGCTGGCCACAGGTTGCCTGTTAATTTAGGTTCCACCTGTGATTTGGTCTTTCCTGGCGTACTTACCTCCTGCTAAATTCCTGACGATCCTCTGCCTGCTCCTTGTGTACTTTGCTGCTCTCCTGGTATTCTGACCCCGGCTTCCTCCTGACGATCCTCTGCTGACTCCTTTGGTACTTCACGTCTCTCCTGGTATTTATGACCCCGGCTTCTCCTGACAATTCTCTGCTTGCTCCATTTGTACTTTGTAGCTTTCCTGGTATTGACTCGGTCCGTTCACGTCCTGTTGTTTGTCTGTCTGTCATCCCTGCACTTATTCCAAGTTAGGGATTGCCGTCCAGTTGTCCCCTGTCATTAGGACTAGGGCAGGGCCAGGGGTAAGGGTGGAGCGCAGTGGTCACTTCCCTCCCCCCTGTGTGTGTGTGTGTGTACGCGACCGTTACAGATTAACAGGCCCAATAACCACTGTATAATGAATCCTCTGGTGACCCTGACTGACCATGTCTCAAATCTGACGCAGATGGTGCAGGAGTTAGGAGAAAAACTCAGTTCTTTTGAGTTAGGGCAAGGTTCTTCCACTCCTCAGGCCTCCAGTCTGCATTTTGAGCCCCAGATCAAGCTCCAAGAACCCTTTTCTGGAGACCGGAAGAAGTTTCTCTCTTTTAAGGAGAATTGCAAACTTTACTTCCGTTTGCTCCCCGTGTCCTCTGGCCCCGAGAGTCAACGCGTGGGCATTATCATTTCCCGATTACAGGGTGATCCCCAGGACTGGGCGTTCCCTTTACCTGCTGGCGCCAGTTGTTTATCTTCTGTGGAGGGGTTCTTTCAGGCCCTGAGTACCCTCTATGATGAACCAAACAGGGCTCTAGTAGCCGAGACGGCTCTAAAGGCACTGGTTCAGGGCAATCTACCAGCGGAGGATTATTGCACCCAATTCAGAAGGTGGTGTGTCCCCTCAGGATGGAACGAACTAGCCCTGAAGAGTCAGTTCAGGTCAGGTCTGTCTGATAAATTAAAGGATCTTCTGGTCAGTTATCAGCTTCCAGAGACCTTAGAGGAGATAATGACCCTTGTTGTCCGACTTGACCGACGGGTTAGAGAGAGACGACAGGAACAACAGTTCTATTCCCAGATGGTGGTCCAGCCAGAGGCCTATCCCAGAGACAATGCTGAGGTCTCCACCGAGGAACCCATGCAGGTTGGCATGACCCGAGGGAATCTTCGCCGCAGACATGGAGAATGCTTTTACTGTGAAGATCCTGACCATTGGATCAACCAGTGTCCTAAGAAGGTCCTCTCTGTCAAATCTCCTAAGGCAAGGCAACCTAAAGACTAGGTACACCCTGAATTTTCTAAATGTAAGCTTTCGGTACCCATTACGATTTCTCTGGGAGTAGATAAATGGCCGGGTAAGGCCTTTATTGATTCTGGCTCAGCGGCTAGCTTTATTGACTCTGAGTATGCTGTAAGATTGGGTATTCCTATGTTTGCCTTACCAACTCCTATTCATGTCATGGCTATTGATGCTACTCCTCTTATTGGTGGTACGGTGAGCTTATGTACCTTGGAGATTTCTCTAACCGTGGATGTGTGCCACTCAGAGAGATGTTCGCTTTTAGTCCCGGAGAACCTACCGGCTGAGGTGGTACTAGGGTTGCCTTGGCTCCGACTACATAACCCCACTACAGTATAGATTGGTCCAATGGGGAGTTGGTGAGATGGGGGCCTAAGTGTGACTCGTTCTTGTCCGTGGTACAGGCTGGGGTCTCAGTAAAGTCTGATACTTTACCCTCTGTTGTTAGAGAATATTCTGATGTATTCTCATCACCAACCCCGGAGGTTCTACCCCCCCATAGACCTTATGATTGTACCATAGAGCTAGTAGAGGGGGCCAAGTTTCCTAAAGGACGAATTTATAATCTTTCTATGCCCGAACGCAAGGCCATGGAAGATTATATTAAGGAGAGCCTTGGTAAAGGGCATATTAGACCTTCTGTCTCTCCTATGGGGGCGGGGTTTTTCTTCGTTAAGAAAAAAGATGGTGGTCTTAGGCCATGCATCGATTACCGGAGATTAAATAAAATCACTGTCCAGAATAGATACTCCCTCCCATTGATTCCGGATTTATTTAACCAGGTTCTGGGGGCAACCTGGTTTTCCAAAATTGACCTGAAAGGGGCATACAATCTAATCTGAATCAAGGAGGGAGACGAATGGAAGATGGCGTTCAATACCCCGGTAGGACACTTTGAATATCAGGTGATGCCTTTTGGACTCAGCAATGCCCCAGTTGTGTTCCAAAACTTCGTGAATGACATTCTTAGGGAGTCCTTAGGTAAATTTGTTATTGTCTATCTTGACGACATTTTGATATTCTCTCCTGACTTCGAATCCCATGTGTCTCATGTTAAACAAGTATTTGAGGTGTTGAGGGAGAATCAGCTATCCGCTAAGCAAGAGAAATGTGTCTTTGGTGTACAGGAGATTCTGTTTCTAGGGCATGTTCTGACTCCTCACGCCTTCAAGAAGGATCCTGGTAAAGTAAAAGCAATTAAGGAATGGGTAAGACCTTCATCCTTAAAGGCCTTACAACGGTTCTTAGGTTTCGCCAATTACTATCGTAAATTTATTATGAATTTTTCCGTAATTGCTAAACCGTTGACCGACCTTACTAAGAAAGGGGCGGATTTGGAGAATTTGTCTACTGAGGCCATTTTCTTCATTTGAAAAATTAAAAAAGGCGTTCAGTTGCGCTCTCATTCTGATCCAGCCTGATCAGGAGAAACCTTTTATTGTGGAGGTGGATGCGTCCGAGGACGGCGCAGGAGCAGTCCTTTCACAAGGTCCTGCTAGCCTCACTAACCTGAGACCATGTGCCTTCTTCTCCAGGAAATTCTCTCCCACGGAGAGAGACTACGACATAGGGAATAGGGAGCTGCTGGCCATTAAATGGGCTTTTGAGGAGTGGAGACATTTTCTGGAGGGGGCAAGGCATTGTGTAACTGTTGTCACTGACCATAAAAACCTTATGTTTCTCGAGTCTGCTAAGAGGTTGAATCCCCGTCAAGCCAGATGGGCTCTGTTTTTTACTCATTTTGATTTTTCCATTATGTTCAGGCCGGGAAGTAAAAATGTGAAGGCGGACGCATTATCTCGGAGCTTCCAGGCTTTTCAACCTACTGAGGTACCACCTGAATCCATACTACCAGCAAACATTTTCTTAGCAGCTCTTACCCAGGATATCTCGGCTCGCATTAGGTCTGAACAACATCTGGCACCGGTATCCACCCCAACAGATAAGTTGTTTGTTCCCGTACAATTTCGTCTCTAGCTGTTGGGTGAGTGTCATGATTCTGCCTTTTGTGGACATCCGGGTGTTGAGGGCACTAAGGATCTGGTTTCTAGATCTTATTGGTGGCCCACTCTAACTAGGGATGTCAAGTCCTACGTGTCAGCCTGTGAGGTTTGTGCCAGGTCCAAGACACCTAGGACTCGCCCTGCTGGTAACCTACGACCCCTACCCATTCCCAGTAGACCCTGGTCCCATATCTCGATGGACTTTATAACTGACCTACCGCCGGCAGAGGGTAAGACTGTAGTTTGGGTAGTGGTCGATAGGTTTAGCAAGATGGTCCATTTCATTCCCCTGTCTAAACTCCCGAATGCCAAAACCCTAGCGTCTATTTTTCTGAAAGAAATTGTTTGATTGCATGGTATCCCGGAAAATATTGTTTCTGACAGGGGTGTGCAGTTTGTGTCCAAATTCTGGAGGGCCTTCTGTCAAAAATGTAAAATTTCATTGTCTTTTTCCTCTGCCTACCACCCTGAGAGTAATGGGCAGACTGAACAACTTAATCAGTCTGTGGAACAATTCTTGAGGTTGTATGTTGCTGATGACCAGCAATTATGGGTGAAATTTCTTCCATTGGCTGAATTTGCTTTAAATAACCGTGTCAATTCTTCTGCTGGGGTTTCACCTTTCTTTTGTAGCCATGGTTTCCATCCCCGTTTTCATTCTGGGTCATCCGTCTCCTCCTCTAACCCTGAGGCGGATAGGTTCTCCTCTGAACTGTGCACAGTTTGGGCCCGGGTTCAATCGAACATAGAAAAGGCTCAAAGTTCTCAGAAACTCAAGGCCGATAGGAGACATTCAAGGGGGGTGAATTTTCAGGTTGGGGATAAAGTATGGTTATCCTCCAAGAATCTCTCTCTTAAGGTAGATTCTAAAAAGTTTGCTCCTCGTTTTGTTGGACCATATAAGATCACGGAGGTGATTAACCCGGTATCATTTAGGTTGGAGCTGACCGAGTCATTCCACATTCATAATGTGTTCCATAAATCTCTACTTAAAAAATATTTTGAACCGGTAGTACCATCGAAAGCCTCGCCTCCGCCGATTCTTGTTAATGATGCTGTAGAGTATGTGGTGTCTAAAATAGTGGATGTCAGGAAGGTGCGTAATTCCTTGCAGTACCTGATTCACTGGAAGGGGTATGGACCTGAAGAGAGATCTTGGGTACCTGCCAGGGAGGTTCATGCTCCTAGACTTGTTCGAAAATTTCATTTAGAACACCCTGAAAGGCCATCGCCTGAAGTCTTGGGTCCGGTGGCCCCTCGTAAAAGGGGAGGTACTGTAACGGGGTACCGAAGGTGCACTCGGTCCCCCATTAGCCGCAGACCTGCTGCTTAGCTTCGGGAACGAGGATCTGTGTTTTACCTCATTCCCAGGGCGGCTTTACTAGCTGGGTGGCTCCCTGCTCCTAAGTCTGCCTTGAGCGCCGAGCTGATCACTCGGTGCTCGACTGGTTGGTCTTTCGGTCATGTGACGCTGGCCACGTCACATGACCCTCACTCCCCACTATAAATACAGGCAGCCTGCTGGCCACAGGTTGCCTGTTAATTTAGGTTCCACCTGTGATTTGGTCTTTCCTGGCGTACTTACCTCCTGCTGAATTCCTGACGATCCTCTGCCTGCTCCTTGTGTACTTTGCTGCTCTCCTGGTATTCTGACCCCGGCTTCCTCCTGACGATCCTCTGCTGACTCCTTTGGTACTTCACGTCTCTCCTGGTATTTATGACCCCGACTTCTCCTGAGAATTCTCTGCTTGCTCCATTTGTACTTTATAGCTTTCCTGGTATTGACTCGGTCCGTTCACGTTCTGTTGTTTGTCTGTCTGTCATCCCTGCACTTATTCCAAGTTAGGGATTGCCGTCCAGTTGTACCCTCTCATTAGGACTCGCGAGGCAAGTAGGCAGGGCCAGGGGTAAGGGTGGAGCGCAGTGGTCACTTCCCTCCGCCCTGTGTGTGTGTGTACGCGACCGTTACACCTGTTTTTGCTATTGATTCCGCTCCACTTTCTCAAAAATCATTAAAGGGCATAGTTCACAATATCCGTTTGACTGTGGGTGATGCTCATGTTGAGGATGTGTCATGTTTCATCCTAGGCTGGTTACCTACTCCTCTAGTGTTGGGGCTACCCTGGCTCACTAAACATAACCCCACCATTGATTGGCAAGCGAGGCAAATAAATGGTTGGAGTGACTTTTGCAGAGAGAATTGCCTATCGACATCTCTTTCAGAGGTTTCTACTGTACCATCTTTTCTCTCTGAATTTTCAGATGTGTTTTCTGAGAGTGGTGTTCAGGAGCTGCACCCTCACCGGGAGTACAATTGCCCTATTAATCTCATCCCAGGTGCCAAGCTGCCTAAATCTCGTTTATACAATCTCTCCCAACCTGAAAGGGTCGCTATGCGGTCTTATATCTCTGAGAGCCTAAGAAAGGGACACATACGACCCTCGAAGTCACCTGTTGCCGCTGGTTTCTTTTTTGTTAAGAAAAAAGATGGTTCTTTAACCACCTCCGGACCGCTGTACGCAGATTCGCGTTCCGGAGGTGGCAGCCCTGCGCTCAGCGACGCATATACGCGTCATCTCGCGTGAGCCGGGATTTCCTGTGAACGCGCGCACACAGGCGCGCGCGCTCACAGGAACGGAAGGTAAGAGAGTTGATCTCCAGCCTGCCAGCGGCGATCGTTCGCTGGCAGGCTGGAGATGTGTTTTTTTTAACCCCTAACAGGTATATTAGACGCTGTTTTGATAACAGCGTCTAATATACCTGCTACCTGGTCCTCTGGTGGTCCCCTTTGTTTGGATCGACCACCAGAGGACACAGATAGCTCAGTAAAGTCCCACCAAGCACCACTACACTACACTACACCCCCCCCGTCACTTATTAACCCCTTATTAGCCCCTGATCACCCCATATAGACTCCCTGATCACCCCCCTGTCATTGATTACACCCCTGTCATTGATCAACCCCCTGTAAAGCTCCATTCAGATGTCCGCATGATTTTTACGGATGCACTGATAGATGGATCGGATCCGCAAAACGCATCCGGACGTCTGAATGAAGCCTTACAGGGGCATGATCAATGACTGTGGTTATCACCCCATATAGACTCCCTGATCACCCCCCTGTCATTGATCACCCCCCCTGTCATTGATTACCCCCCTGTAAAGCTCCATTCAGATGTCCGCATGATTTTTACGGATGCACTGATAGATGGATCGGATCCGCAAAACGCATACGGACGTCTAAATGAAGCCTTACACGGGCGTGATCAATGACTGTGGTTATCACCCCATATAGACTCCCTGATCACCCCCCTGTCATTGATTACACCCCTGTCATTGATCACCCCCCTGTAAAGCTCCATTCAGATGTCCGCATGATTTTTACGGATCCACTGATAGATGGATCGGATCCGCAAAACGCATACGGACGTCTGAATAAAGCCTTACAGGGGCATGATCAATGACTGTGGTGATCACCCCATATAGACTCCCTGATCACCCCCCTGTCATTGATTACACCCCTGTCATTGATCAACCCCCTGTAAAGCTCCATTCAGATGTCCGCATGATTTTTACGGATCCACTGATAGATGGATCGGATCCGCAAAACGCATCCGGACGTCTGAATGAAGCCTTACAGGGGCATGATCAATGACTGTGGTGATCACCCCATATAGACTCCCTGATCACCCCCCTGTCATTGATTACACCCCTGTCATTGATCAACCCCCTGTAAAGCTCCATTCAGATGTCCGCATGATTTTTAATGATGCACTGATAGATGGATCGGATCCGCAAAACGCATCCGGACGTCTGAATGAAGCCTTACAGGGGCATGATCAATGACTGTGGTTATCACCCCATATAGACTCCCTGATCACCCCCCTGTCATTGATCACCCCCCCTGTCATTGATTACCCCCCTGTAAAGCTCCATTCAGATGTCCGCATGATTTTTACGGATGCACTGATAGATGGATCGGATCCGCAAAACGCATACGGACGTCTGAATGAAGCCTTACACGGGCGTGATCAATGACTGTGGTTATCACCCCATATAGACTCCCTGATCACCCCCCTGTCATTGATCACCCCCCTGTCATTGATCACCACCCCTGTCATTGATCACCCCCCCTGTCATTGATCACCCTCTGTAAGGCTCCATTCAGACATTTTTTTGGCCCAAGTTAGCGGAATTTTTTTTTTTTTTTCTTACAAAGTCTCATATTCCACTAACTTGTGTCAAAAAATAAAATCTCACATGAACTCACCATACCCCTCACGGAATCCAAATGCGTAAAATTTTTTAGACATTTATATTCCAGACTTCTTCTCACGCTTTAGGGCCCCTAGAATGCCAGGGCAGTATAAATACCCCACATGTGACCCCATTTCGGAAAGAAGACACCCCCAGGTATTCCGTGAGGGGCATATTGAGTCCATGAAAGATTGAAATTTTTGTCCCAAGTTAGCGGAACGGGAGACTTTGTGAGAAAAAAATTAAAAATATCAATTTCCGCTAACTTGTGCCAAAAAAAAAAAATTTCTATGAACTCGCCATGCCCCTCATTGAATACCTTGGGGTGTCTTCTTTCCAAAATGGGGTCACATGTGGGGTATTTATACTGCCCTGGCATTCTAGGGGCCCCAAAGCGTGAGAAGAAGTCTGGTATCAAAATGTCTAAAAATGTCCTCCTAAAAGGAATTTGGGCCCCTTTGCGCATCTAGGCTGCAAAAAAGTGTCACACATCTGGTATCTCTGTATTCAGGAGAAGTTGAGGAATGTGTTTTGGGGTGTCTTTTTACATATACCCATGCTGGGTGAGATAAATATCTTGGTCAAATGCCAACTTTGTATAAAAAAATGGGAAAAGTTGTCTTTTGCCAAGATATTTCTCTCACCCAGCATGGGTATATGTAAAATGACACCCCAAAACACATTCCCCAACTTCTACTGAATACGGAGATACCAGATGTGTGACACTTTTTTGCAGCCTAGGTGGGCAAAGGGGCCCATATTCCAAAGAGCACCTTTCGGATTTCACAGGTCATTTTTTTACAGAATTTGATTTCAAACTCCTTACCACACATTTGGGCCCCTAGAATGCCAGGGCAGTATAACTACCCCACAAGTGACCCCATTTTGGAAAGAAGAGACCCCAAGGTATTTCGTGATGGGCATAGTGCGTTCATAGAACTTTTTATTTTTTGTCACAAGTTAGTGGAATATGAGACTTTGTAAGAAAAAAATAAATCATCATTTTCCGCTAACTTGTGACAAAAAATAAAAAGTTCTATGAACTCACTATGCCCATCAGCGAATACCTTAGGGTGTCTACTTTCCGAAATGGGGTCATTTGTGGGGTGTTTGTACTGTCTGGGCATTGTAGAACCTCAGGAAACATGACAGGTGCTCAGAAAGTCAGAGCTGCTTCAAAAAGCGGAAATTCACATTTTTGTACCATAGTTTGTAAACGCTATAACTTTTACCCAAACCATTTTTTTTTTTTTACCCAAACATTTTTTTTTTATCAAAGACATGTAGAACAATAAATTTAGAGCAAAATTTATATATGGATGTCGTTTTTTTTGCAAAATTTTACAACTGAAAGTGAAAAATGTCATTTTTTGCAAAAAAATCGTTAAATTTCGATTAATAACAAAAAAAGTAAAAATGTCAGCAGCAATGAAATACCAACAAATGAAAGCTCTATTAGTGAGAAGAAAAGGAGGTAAAATTCATTTGGGTGGTAAGTTGCATGACCGAGCAATAAACGGTGAAAGTAGTGTAGGTCAGAAGTGTAAAAAGTGGCCTGGTCTTTCAGGGTGTTTAAGCACTGGGGGCTGAGGTGGTTAAGACCATGTCTGGATTTCAGGGAGCTGAACAGTATCACAATTCGTGACCCTTATCCGCTTCCTCTGATCCCGGACCTATTTAACCAGATTGTTGGGGCTAAAGTTTTTTCTAAGTTGGATTTAAGAGGGGCATACAACCTGGTCAGGGTCAGAGAAGGGACGAATGGAAGACGGCCTTCAATACCCCTGAGGGCCATTTTGAGAATTTGGTTATGCCTTTTGGTTTGATGAATGCCCCAGCCGTCTTCCAACATTTTGTGAACAGCATTTTTTATCATTTAATGGGGAAATTTGTACTAGTGTATCTAGATGACATTTTGATTTTTTCTCCTGATTTCAAAACTCATAGGGACCACCTACGTCAGGTCTTGCTCATTCTGTGGGAGAATAAATTGTACGCTAAACTGGAGAAATGTGTGTTTGCGGTTCCAGAAATTCAATTTCTGGGTGTTCTTCTCTCCGCTTCTGGTTTTCGCATGGACCCTGAGAAGGTCCGCGCTGTGCTTGATTGGGAGCTTCCTGAGAATCAGAAGGCGCTGATGCGCTTTTTAGGTTTTGCCAATTATTACAGGAAGTCCATTTTGAATTATTCCTCTGTTGTTAAGCCACTGACTGATATGACTAGAAAGGGGGTAGATTTTTCCTCCTGGTCGGTAGAGGCGCGTAAGGCCTTTTCTAGTATCAAAGAGAGTTTTGCTTCCGCTCCCATCTTGATACAACCTGATATCTCTCTGCCCTTCATTGTTGAGGTGGACGCTTCTGAGGTAGGTGTGGGTGCGGTCTTGTCTCTGTGTCCCTCTCCTGCCAAATGGCGACCGTGTGCCTTTTTCTCAAAGAAACTCTCCTCCGCAGAGAGAAATTACGATGTGGGAGATAGGGAGTTGTTGGCCATCAAGTTAGCTTTTGAGGAATGGCGCCATTGGCTAGAGGGAGCCAGACACCCTATTACCGTGTTTACCGACCATAAGAATCTGGCCTACTTGGAGTCAGCCAAGCGTCTGAACCCGAGATAGGCCAGATGGTCTTTGTCCTGTTGCCCTGTCACGTTGTTTTCCGGGAGGGGGGAACTTTGAAGACCCGGGTCCCATTTTGGCTGAAGGGGTGGTTGTGACTGCTCTTTTCCTGAATTGGAGGCAGAGGTTCAGGCAGCCCAGGCAGAGGCTCCTGATCTTTGTCGTCCTGGGAGGTTGTTTGTGCCTCTCACTTTACGACACAAGGTTTTTAAGTAGCACCACAATTCTGTCCTTGCTGGGTACCCGGGGGGTAGAGCCACAGTGGATCTCATTGCTCAGAGATTCTGGTGGCCGGCTCTTCGTAAGTCGGTTGAGGGTTTTGTGGCAGCCTGCGAGACCTGCGCTCGTGCCAAAGTCCCTCATTCACGGCCATCAGGTCCTCTCCTTCTGTTACCCATTCCTTCCCGTCCTTGGACACATCTGACCATGGCTTTCATTACAGAACTGCCTCGTTCCTCAGGGAAGACTGTGATTCTGTTGGTGGTGGACCGTTTTAGCAAAATGGCACATTTTATTCCTTTTCCTGGGTTGCCCAATGCTAAAACGCTGGCGCAGGCATTTATTGATCACATTGTCAAATTGCATGGTATTCCTTCAGACATAGTCTATGATAGGGGCATGCAGTTTGTTTCCAGATTCTGGATGGCTTTCTGTTCTCGCTTGGGGGTTCGGTTGTCATTCTCTTCTGCTTTCCACCCGCAGTCGAATGGCCAGACAAAGCGCGTCAATCAGAATCTGGAGACATATCTGCGCTGTTTTGTGGCGGAGAATCAGGAGGATTGGTGTTCTTTTCTCTCCCTTGCTGAGTTTGCTTTAAATAACCGTCGTCAGGAGTCCTCTGATAAGTCACCATTTTTTGGTGCATATGGGTTTTATCCGCAGTTTGGGACATTCTCTGGAGAGGGGGCTTCTGGTTTACCTGATGAGGAGAGAGTCTCCTCGTCTTTGTCATCTATTTGGCAAAAGATTCAGGATAATTTAAAGAGCATGAGTGAGAGATATAAGCGTGTGGCGGATAAGAGACGTGTGCCTAGTCCGGACCTGAATGTTGGTGATCTGGTGTGGTTGTCTACTAAGAATATCAAATTGAAGGTTCCCTCCTGGAAGTTGGGTCCTACGTTTATCGGGCCTTACAAAATCTTGTCCGTCATCAATCCCGTTGCCTACCGCCTTGATCTTCCTCAGACTTGGAAGATCCATAATGTTTTTTACAAGTCCCTATTAAAACCTTATGTCCAACCCACTGTACCCTCCTCTTTGCCTCCTCCTCAGATTGTGGTTGATGGTAATCTTGAATTTCAGGTCTCTAGGATTGTGGACTCTCGTATAGTCCCAAACTAAGGAACAAAAGGGTGAGCCCTATTAAAGCCCTAGAGCTTTCCCTCACTGCTCAGCCCATGCAAAGATCTCAATGATAGAAAGTTGCATGTCCACGTACCTTAGACTGATTGGCACCTGCAAACCCTATAATAGTGAGGGGACACAAACACCGGCTCCCTGCACTTAATACGGAGGGAGTCAGGGTCACCTAGAATCAAGCCAACAGGAAAATACAAATACGGAAAAAGACTTATTTTGAGCAACCAGCAGTTGCAACTTCAAGCAGTGAACCCAATCCAGGAAGTAGTATAAAACGCAAAGTGAAGCAGTATGGGAGGAGATATATAGGGAGGCAATCACTGCTAATAGATGACAGCTGGGAGAGGGAGAAGAGATGTCAAAGCGAAAGCAAAGCAAAAGAACATCATGCAGGAGGTACTGAAGAACGTCTATCAGAACTTCTCAGAGATCTGGTGGTGACAGTACCCCTCCCTCTATGAGTGGATTCCGGACACTCAGAGGCCACCTTCTCAGGATGGGACCTATGGAATGCCCTGAGAAGACGAGTGGCCTTAATGTCTGCCACTGGAACCCACATCCTGTCCTCAGGACCATAACCCTCCCAATGAACGAGGTACTGAAGACAACCGCGGACAATACGAGAGTCCACAATATTAGAGACCTGAAATTCAAGATTACCATCAACCACAATCGGAGGAGGAGGCAAAGAGGAGGGTACAGTGGGTTGGACATAAGGTTTCAATAGGGACTTGTGAAAAACATTATGGATCTTCCAAGTCTGAGGAAGATCAAGACGGTAGGCAACGGGATTGATGACGGACAAGATTTTGTAAGGCCCGATAAACTTAGGACCCAATTTCCAGGAGGGAACCTTCAATTTGATATTCTTAGTAGACAACCACACCAGATCACCAACATTCAGGTCCGGACCAGGCACACGTCTCTTATCCGCCACACGCTTATATCTCTCACTCATGCTCTTTAGATTATCCTGAATCTTTTGCCAAATAGATGACAAAGACGAGGAGAATCTCTCCTCATCAGGTAAACCAGAAGCCCCCTCTCCAGAGAATGTCCCAAACTGCGGATGAAACCCTTATGCACCAAAAAATGGTGACTTATCAGAGGACTCCTGACGACGGTTATTTAAAGCAAACTCAGCAAGGGAGAGAAAAGAACACCAATCCTCCTGATTCTCCGCCACAAAACAGCGCAGATATGTCTCCAGATTCTGATTGATGCGCTCTGTCTGGCCATTCGACTGCGGGTGGAAAGCAGAAGAGAATGACAATCGAACCCCCAAGCGAGAACAGAAAGCCTTCCAGAATCTGGAAACAAACTGCGTGCCCCTATCAGAGACTATATCTGAAGGAATACCATGCAATTTGACAATGTGATCAATAAATGCCTGCGCCAGCGTTTTAGCATTGGGCAACCCAGGAAAAGGAATAAAATGCGCCATTTTGCTAAAACGGTCCACCACCACCAGAATCACAGTCTTCCATGAGGAACGAGGCAGGTCCGTAATGGAATCCATGGACAGATGTGTCCAAGGACGGGAAGGAATTGGTAACGGAAGGAGAGGACCTGATGGCCGTGAATGAGGGACTTTGGCAAGAGCGCAGGTCTCGCAGGCTGCCACAAAACCCTCAACCAACTTACGAAGAGCCGGCCACCAGAATCTCCGAGCAATGAGATCTACTGTGGCTCTACCCCCCGGGTGCCCAGCAAGGACAGTATCGTGGTGCTCCTTAAAAACCTTGTGTCGTAAAGCGAGAGGCACAAACAACCTCCCAGGGGGACAAAGATCAGGAGCCTCTGCCTGGGCTGCCTGAACCTCTGCCTCCAATTCAGGATAAAGAGCAGACAAAACCACTCCTTCAGCCAAAATGGGACCCGGGTCTTCAAAGTTCCCCCCTCCCGGAAAACAACGTGACAGGGCATCCGCCTTGACATTCTTAACCCCAGGGCGGAACGTGACAACAAAATTAAACCTTGAAAAGAACAAAGACCATCTGGCCTGTCTCGGGTTCAGACGCTTGGCTGACTCCAAGTAGGCCAGATTCTTATGGTCGGTAAACACGGTAATAGGGTGTCTGGCTCCCTCTAGCCAATGGCGCCATTCCTCAAAAGCTAACTTGATGGCCAACAACTCCCTATCTCCCCCATCGTAATTTCTCTCTACGGAGAAGAGTTTCTTCAAGAAAAAGGCACACGGTCGCCATTTGGCAGGAGAGGGACCCTGAGACAAGACCGCACCCATACCTACCTCAGAAGCGTCCACCTCAACAATGAAGGGCAGAGAGATATCAGGTTGTCCCAAGATGGGAGCGGAAGCAAAACTCTCTTTGATACTAGAAAAGGCCTTACTCGCCTCTACCGATCAGGAGGAAAAATCTACCCCCTTTCTAGTCATATCAGTCAGTGGCTTAACAACAGAGGAATAATTCAAAATGAACTTCCTGTAATAATTGGCAAAACCTAAAAAGCGCATCAGCGCCTTCTGATTCTCAGGAAGCTCCCAATCAAGCACAGCGCGGACCTTCTCGGGGTCCATGCGAAAACCAGAAGCGGAGAGAAGAACACCCAGAAATTGAATTTCTGGAACCGCAAACACACATTTCTCCAGTTTAGCGTACAATTTATTCTCCCACAGAATGAGTAAGACCTGACGTAGGTGGTCCCTATGAGTTTTGAAATCAGGAGAAAAAAATCAAAATGTCATCTAGATACACTAGTACAAATTTCCCCATTAAATGATAAAAAATGCTGTTCACAAAATGTTGGAAGACGGCTAGGGCATTCATCAAACCAAAAGGCATAACCAAATTCTCAAAATGGCCCTCAGGGGTATTGAAGGCCGTCTTCCATTCGTCCCCTTCTCTGACCCTGACCAGGTTGTATGCCCCTCTTAAATCCAACTTGGAAAAAAACTTTAGCCCCAACAATCTGGTTAAATAGGTCCGGGATCAGAGGAAGCGGATAAGGGTCACGAATTGTGATACTGTTCAGCTCCCTGAAATCTAGACATGGTCTTAAAGAACCATCTTTTTTCTTAACAAAAAAGAAACCAGCGGCAACAGGTGACTTCGAGGGTCGTATGTGTCCCTTTCTCAGGCTCTCAGAGATATAAGAACGCTAAGCGACCCTTTCAGGTTAGGAGGGATAGTATAAACGAGATTTAGGCAGCTTGGCGCCTGGGATGAGATTAATAGGGCAATCGTACTCCCGGTGAGGGGGCAGCTCCTGAACACCACTCTCAGAAAACACATCTGAAAATTCAGAAAGAAAAGATGGTACAGTCTTAGTAGAAACCTCTGAAAGAGACATCGAGAGGCAATTCTCTCTGCAAAAGTCACTCCAACCATTTATTTGCCTCGCTTGCCAATCAATGGTGGGGTTATGTTTAGTGAGCCAGGGTAGCCCCAACACTAGAGGAGTAGGTAACCCGCCTAGGACGAAACATCACACATCCTCAACATGAGCATCACCCACAGTCAAACGGATATTATGAACTATGCCCTTTAATGATTTTTGAGAAAGTGGAGCGGAATCAATAGCAAAAACAGGTATGTCCTTTCCCAAAGTGCATACCTGGAAACCATGTGTTATAGCAAATTGATTATCAATGAGATTGACAGCTGCTCCACTATCTACAAAAATCTCACAACAATGTTCTTGCTCTCTAGCCCACCCTGGCAGGTAGGACAAAACGGGAACTACAAGCAAACGGAAAACCTTTAATTTCCGCATCAACCTTGCCAATAGTAACAGATGGAATGTTTTTAGAGGACTTTTTTCTTTTTGTTTCTTTATTATAAACTCCCTGAATCTCCTAGAGGGACAAACATTTGCCAAATGATTTATACCTCCACAACAGAAACAAACCCTCCTCTGAGAGCTGAATCCTCTGTTATTAGAGGCAAGCAAACCCAGCTGCATGGGCTCATGCTAAAAGGGGATTGAGAGAGACTGAGACCTCTGCGCACTTAATGAGACAGCCCCACTGTCCTTGGAGTGAGTATGACAGGAAGGAGTGATCTCTCCTCTCTCTCTAAGACGCCTGTCAATACGAACAGCCCGAGACATGGTGGACTCCAAGGAGGTAGGTCTCTCATGAAAGGAAAATGCATCCTTCAATCCCTCTGAAAGACCATGGCAAAATTGACTTCGGAGTGCAGCATCATTCCAACCAGTATCAGCTGCCCATCTCCGAAATTCTGAACAGTATAACTCTGCAGGATTGTTTTTTCTGGCATAAAAGACGCTGTTTAGATTCAGCCAGAGCAACACGATCCGGATCATTATATATCTAACCCAGGGCTACAAAAAATTCATCCACTGATCGGAGGGGCCGTGCCCCCACCGGCAGCGAAAAGGCCCAAGACTGAGCGTTATCCCTGAGCAGTGAGATGATGATCCCCACCCTCTGCTCCTCATCACTAGAGGAATGGGGAAGTAGGCGAAAAGGGAGTTTGCAAGCCTCTCTAAAACAAACAAATTTCTCACTACCCCCAGAGAAGGTATCTGGAAGCGAGATCTTAGGCTCAGAACAAACTCCATGAACGCAAGCAGAACCGGTCACCTGAAACTGAGATACAGTTTTACGGAGCTTTGCGACCTCCAGTGAAAGACCCCGCATGCGGTCTGTTAAGGCTAAAACCGGATCCATGCTTAAGATGGTTTTGGCGATTTATAATGTCACGGATGGTGTTACAGGAAACAATAAGTAACAAATAAAGATCCGACTGACTTAATCCCAAACTAAGGAAACAAAAGGGTGAGCCCTATTAATGCCCTAGAGCTCTCCCTCACTGCTCAGCCCATGCAAAGATCTCAATGATAGAAAGTTGCATGTCCACGTACCTTAGACTGAGTGACACCTGCAAACCCTATAATAGTGAGGGGACACGATCCCCGGCTCCTTTCACTCAATACGGAGGGAGTCAGGGTCACCTAGAATCAAGCCAACAGGAAAATACAAATACAGAAAAAGACTTATCTTGAGGAACCAGCAGTAGCAACCTCAAGCAGTGAACCCAATCCAGGAAGTAGTATAAACCGCAAAGTGAAGCAGTATGGGAGGAAATATATAGGGAGGCAATCACTGCTAATAGATGACAGCTAGGAGAGGGAGAAGAGATGTCAAAGTGAAAGCAAAACAAAAGAACATCATGCAGGAGGTACTGAAGAACGTCTATCAGAACTTCTCAGAGATCTGGTGGTGACACCATCACTAATCGCTATAAATCAGGTATACCCAGGCTACTCTGCCACATGGAGCGGCTGTGCTGAGGACAGGTTGCGACCCTGCTGTCGGAAGAACCGCAGAGACAATTAGCCCACAGCTGCCTTTCTTTTAATAATGAAGACCGCACTGTATAGTCAGTCTTCATTGTTAATGGCCATGCTGCACCTTTAATGGGGGACAATATGCATATTATTGCTGTTCTTGCCTCCAATCTCCTGCAGGTTATTTGACAGTAAACATTGAGTATTAATTGATAGGTTCTATTTCAGTCCAAAGCCTATTTTTTATATAAGCTTATATTTCATCACTATCTATACATTTAATACATCGTCACGTAACACATAGGGGGCAAAGTCCTTGGAAAAACTACTACTAAGTGATTTTGCTCACATATCACATATAGCCTTGGACTCTGGTAAAAGATAAGATAACTGAAATGTGTAGCTGGCTAAAACGTGTGTTACTGGTTAACTTAAACATCATGTCATTTAGGACTATATATGTCTCACAAGATCAATAAAAATGTAGAGTGACTTTGAACTGCACAGAAGTGTGTCTTGTGTCATTTTCGCTCTCTCTGGTGTCAGATAAAGAATCAAATCAAGCTGAATACCGAAGTCTTGTACAAGGGGTACAAATAAAGGGAAAGAAAGAATATCCCTTACAATTTGGGGGCTCGTGTTCCGGGATTGAGAAGGTCATCCTCGAGTTTGGTAAGAAGAGACACTGATTTTTGTCCTTTAGGCCATTCCGGGGGCACTGACCACATCTCGATTCAAGTAAGTACATAAGGGACCCTTAGAGAGACTTTGAAGTACTGTGTCAGGGATACAATAAGCATAACTCAGGGAGTTTTGCCTTAGGACTCAGGGAAGTCCAGTAACAAGAAAAATGCACTTCAGAGGGCTCAGGGAGTCCCGTAAAAGATCTGTTCAGGGAACAGAAGGTTTTACAGCTTGATTTGATTCTTAATAAGATAATTGTAGAAGTTTTGCATGATAATTTGTTTTGTCTAACAGTTATATAAGGGGAAGTGACAGGCTGGGTCGTAAGTGTACAGCTGTCGTCCCAAAACTAGCATTCTGTTTTGTTTTTGCTATTACTGTTTTGAATTCTTTTTGTAAGAAAATAAGTTTTAATAATGGGTAGTAAAAAATCTAAGACAGAATACCCTAAACCAGAACCAGGAGAAACATGTAAACAATATGTTGCCCGAGTCAGTCCTACAAAGTATTACCTTGTTAACCCATGGGTAGATAATTTGGCAGGGTAGACAGAGGCAATGGAAGCGGTAGACCCCTTTCCCAGGGAAGGAGACAATAGCATATATCACATGGACGTGGTCAAGGGTCTATGCTTAGGCGACACTGCCGCCTGACCATATTTTAAACCTGACCTTTCATGGTATATGGATTATATACAGAAAGGAGATAGAAGAACACATGATAGAGGTATTTAAACAAAAGTCTTCACTCCCAGTAGCCGTAGCATGTAAGCAAAAACCCTCAGAAAGCGTTATTGATTTCTGCAGGAGATTTATGGATTGCTGGGAATTGGAGGCAGGGCTACCGGTTCTCCAGAATGACAGTCTAATTATTTTCACATTTATTAACAATCTATCTGATAGGCTAATGCTTACAGTAAAACAGAACGTCTCCACGTGGACTTCAGACAGCATAGATCAATTTAAAAAAAAACACCTTTATGAAAAGGAAGCCGCAGGGTGTTTCGCAATAATTTCTTTCCCAAGCAGTGTAATGTGGGAATCCTTGTTTTGTATATACATTTAGTCATAGACGACTGGTTGCCTGCTCTTGACAAGTGCATTTGTATTTTTATTAGTTTAAAATGTAACTTTTATTTTGCTTTGTTAATAATAAATTATGAACATGTTATTGTCTAACCTACTATATTAAAACTATCTCTGAACATCCATGTGTGTGCTTCTGTTATTTGTTAATTCCTTTTTGGCACTATTAATGCAGCGGTGGTGAATAGGTTGCAGACACTATCATAAGGCTGACCGTTATTTGTTCTTGCTGTGAACTATATGGATACTTTATTTGTAACCTTTTACTGTGAAACGTAGTCAGTTTAGGCTAGTGTTAATTTGCTCAAGCAGTTTGGTTACTTTGGAAATGAACTGCTTGCTACTATTTGTCTGGCCCTTATTGCTATGGCCGTATATTGCAACATTCACTGCCTAGTGGCTTATTAGTCTCACAGATGATCTGAGTTCCGTTACTGATCTTATAGTGCTGCTGCTAGTCACACTGCTGCCTGCTAGTGATGATTAAATATTACTATTGCTATGATAATGCTGCCTTTGTACCTGACTATTAATGACAGCCTATCTCCTATACTAGCTGTCTATGATCCAGCTGTTTGCGGCTTCCTCTGCTAGCTTGTGATGCTTTTGTAACAGCGGAGTTACTTTCTAGGCTGTCAATTAGATCGCCAGGAGCTTTGAAATTATCAACTGGGTGCCCTAGAGTCTAAAAACTTAATTACTGCCCCCCGACATGTTTCGCCATATCCATGGCATCTTCAGGGGATCGGGCAGTCTGCACGGAGTTCGTGTGTGGCTGTATTATTTATTACCTCCCATTTCATGACGTATCGTTAGCCCGACAAATCACTGGGCTTGTTAGAATTTGCATTCTTGATACCTAGGATCTGTATGGCTGTTTAGTTAAGTTGATGCTGACGTCTGTCTTCCCGCGATATTTCGTCAAGTTTTGCGCATGTCTTTGGACTTAGATTGTAAGGCTATTTTCAGTCAATTACCGGGCTTGTTAGTATTCTTCGTCCGGTTGTGCGCATGTCTTTAGACTTAGATCGTGGAGCTGCTTTCCATTTATGATCTAACTAGTCTCGATTCTTTTGGCTTATGATTTGGCTGTTATTGCATTAATTGTTTATATTAAGCTTACCCTCTGTGTGTTTATATCTGCTGATTGCTGACTTTATCTTACCCCTAAGCTCACTGTTTTGTTGAATTATTATTATTTTTGTTTTCATTATTTTTTATATATTTTTATTATTTTTGATATATATTTCTTTTAAACATGATTATGAATTCTACATGTCTCTTGTAATTATGGATATTGATTTTTATATGTTTATTTTGATCATGGTTATGAATTCTACTTATCTCTTATAATTATGGATTTTATACACTTGTTTATTAGTCTACCACAGATTTTTGTGGTCATATTAAGTACTTAGCTAGATGCATTTATTTAAATATATGTATTTTAATATTGGTAAATCTTTTAATTTATTATAGATATATGAAATATTTTTGTGACAATTAGCAAGTGTTGTAGTGCTCATATACTTTTCGTAGTGTATTTACAATTATGCTTTTTAATTAATACTTTATTCATTAGTAGAATTGAGCGAACACCTGGATGTTCGGGTTCGAGAAGTTCGGCCAAACTTCCCGGAAATGTTCGGGTTCGGGATCCGAACCCGATCCGAACTTCGTCCCGAACCCGAACCCCATTGAAGTCAATGGGGACTCGAACTTTTGGGCACTAAAAAGGCTGTAAAACAGCCCAGGAAAGGGCTAGAGGGCTGCAAAAGGCAGCAACATGTAAGTAAATCCCCGGCAAACAAATGTGGATAGGGAAATGAATTAAAATTAAAATAAAAAAAATAAAAATGAACCAATATCAATTGGACAGAGGTCCCATAGCAGAGAATCTGGCTTCACGTCAGCAGAGAATCAGTCTCTTCATGCCATAACAAAGAATCTGGCTTCATGTCAGCAGAGAATCAGTCTCTTCATGCCATAGCAGAGAATCTGGCTTCATGTCAGCGCAGAATCAGTCTTCATGTCATAGCAGAGAATCAGGCTTCACGTCACCCACCAATGGAACAGGCCACTGTCACACATTTAGGCCCAGGCACCCAGGCAGAGGAGAGGTCCCGTAACAGAGAATCTGGCCTTATGTCAGCGCAGAATCTGTCTTCATGTCATAGCAGAGAATCAGGCTTCACGTCACCCACCACTGGAACAGGCCACTGTCACACATTTAGGCCCCGGCACCCAGGCAGAGGAGAGAGGTCCCGTAACAGAGAATCTGGCCTTATGTCAGCGCAGAATCTGAAAAGAAAGTGGAAAGAAAAGAGTTTTTTCTAGCTAGTGGTCCCCAGTCATGTGATGAAACATTGAGGATTATTCTTCCATTTAATTCACAATTTAAATTAGTGGAAAAGAGTATCCGGAAGCACTGGGGACACTTATTGAATGACAAGATAGTAGGGCCCCTCTTAAGTGAAGCACCAAAAATAACATACACAAGGGCAAATAACTTGGCTGGGAAAGTAGCTCCAACTGTGAAGGTGAGAAAAGATAACCATAAAAAGGAAAATTGGTTAGCAGTAAATGGGTTTTTTAAGTGTGGCAGATGTGCTAATTGCAAAATAACTAGTTTCCCCAAAAAAACTACAGTAGTAAAATCTACAGTTAACACATTTAGTTTGGAGATACAAGAATGCCTGACCTGTGATTCCACAGATGTTATATATCTATTACAATGTGGATGCAGGAAACAATATATAGGCAGGACCAAGAGAACGTTAAAAAAGAGGGTAGCGGAACATGTGGCAAACATTAAAAAAGGCCTAGAGACGCACTCCGTATCCAAACATTTTAAAACAATACATAACTGTGACCCTACAGGCCTTAAGTTTGTAGCAATAGAAAGAGTTAAAAAGGCATGGAGAGGGGGTAATCATATTGCACACATGTCACGACAAGAATCCCGAAGGATCTTTGAATATGATACAATCATTCCTAGAGGCCTCAACGCCGAAATGGAAGTGTTTGGGTTCCTGTAGGGGGATTTTCCGGTAGGGATGGGACATCGCAGTTTGGTCGTTTATCGACACTGTGATCTCCCCTCCTCGCCGGAAGGCTCCCCAATCTCACTCATCGATCCTTCGGGATGAATAATACAGTTCCCCCGAATGAGTATGTTTGCCTTATATGTAAAACGCAATATACACGTATGCGTTTCTATTGCGTTTTTATTGCGTTTTCTATGCGGATAGAAGATATGACCTTGCAGTCTTCTTCAGTATCTATTTTATCTATTTTATGTATTTTTATTCATTCTTATCTATATATATGTAATAGATATGTTGTCAGGGGTATTTATTGTTTTAAATATGTATGACGAATTGATATATGAACGTATGATCCATGTACTAGGAATAGGAACCCACTCCACAAGGGGCAAATCCACTCCATAGAATACAATGATATAAGGAATATGGAGAAATGTGGGCGGGGTTATCCCATTTAAAAGGAGTGAGGATCCGCTCACTCAGTTGGCCACTGAGGAAGGGGTGTAGGACCCTGAAACGCGTCTGGCGGTTGGAAGTGAGCGTGGATCCATTTAAAGAAAGAAGAAGCCGGCTACATAAAAATCAAAAGCAAAGGAAATAAAGCATCACGTACGGATTCCAAGACAGTCGCTCAATAGTGACGTCATACGAGCGTGTATCCGGTCCCCAAGGCAACCAGGTCACGTGGGACGCCACGTTCAGGCCGAGCACACCACGTGAGACGCTGTGTGGTGAGCGGCCGCCTGGATCGCCGCTGCGGAGGAGGCAGTGAAGACGGGTAAGACCGGGCTCGATTTTGAGCACTGTAGAGGCAAGTGAGTCATACCCACGATTGTGGGGCCATACCGCATTGTGTTTTGGACTTGTGCTTCACTATACTAAGTGCACTGGACATTGAAGCGGTGTATTCAATCACTGCACCTAAGCAGTACACTGGTGCTGGCGCATTTATCCACAGAACTGGTGTCATTACGACAATATACCTTTGCACGCGGTTCTATACTTGAATACCTACGCATTGACGCAGAGACTGAGTGTGGGGCATATGTGGTATATGTATTTGTATGTTTGTATGATTTTAGGGGTATGTTCTTAAAATTTTAACAAATTAAAGTGTATAATCACTGTCACTGCCGTGGTGGTCCCTTTTGTGAGTGCCCCCCCATACTTGCTATATTTTCTGTCTTCATGTCATAGCAGAGAATCAGGCTTCACGTCACCCACCACTGGAACAGGCCACTGTCACACATTTAGGCCCCGGCACCCAGGCAGAGGAGAGAGGTCCCGTAACAGAGAATCTGGCCTTATGTCAGCGCAGAATCTGTATTCATGTCATAGCAGAGAATCAGGCTTCACGTCACCCACCACTGGAACAGGCCACTGTCACACATTTAGGCCCAGGCACCCAGGCAGAGGAGAGAGGTCCCGTAACAGAGAATCTGGCCTTATGTCAGCGCAGAATCTGTATTCATGTCATAGCAGAGAATCAGGCTTCACGTCACCCACCACTGGAACAGGCCACTGTCACACATTTAGGCCCCGGCACCCAGACAGAGGAGAGCGGTCCCGTAACAGAGAATCTGGCCTTATGTCAGCGCAGAATCTGTCTTCATGTCATAGCAGAGAATCAGGCTTCACGTCACCCACCACTGGAACAGGCCACTGTCACACATTTAGGCCCAGGCACCCAGGCAGAGGAGAGAGGTCCCGTAACAGAGAATCTGGCCTTATGTCAGCGCAGAATCTGTATTCATGTCATAGCAGAGAATCAGGCTTCACGTCACCCACCACTGGAACAGGCCACTGTCACACATTTAGGCCCCGGCACCCAGACAGAGGAGAGCGGTCCCGTAACAGAGAATCTGGCCTTATGTCAGCGCAGAATCTGTCTTCATGTCATAGCAGAGAATCAGGCTTCACGTCACCCACCACTGGAACAGGCCACTGTCACACATTTAGGCCCAGGCACCCAGGCAGAGGAGAGAGGTCCCGTAACAGAGAATCTGGGCTTATGTCAGCGCAGAATCTGTATTCATGTCATAGCAGAGAATCAGGCTTCACGTCACCCACCACTGGAACAGGCCACTGTCACACATTTAGGCCCCGGCACCCAGACAGAGGAGAGCGGTCCCGTAACAGAGAATCTGGCCTTATATCAGCGCAGAATCTGTCTTCATGTCATAGCAGAGAATCAGGCTTCACGTCACCCACCACTGGAACAGGCCACTGTCACACATTTAGGCCCAGGAAGAGGAGAGAGGTCCCGTAACAGAGAATCTGGCCTTATGTCAGCGCAGAATCTGTATTTATGTCATAGCAGAGAATCAGGCTTCACGTCACCCACCACTGGAACAGGCCACTGTCACACATTTAGGCCCCGGCACCCAGACAGAGGAGAGCGGTCCCGTAACAGAGAATCTGGCCTTATGTCAGCGCAGAATCTGTCTTCATGTCATAGCAGAGAATAAGGCTTCACGTCACCCACCACTGGAACAGGCCACTGTCACACATTTAGGCCCAGGCACCCAGGCAGAGGAGAGAGGTCCCGTAACGGAGAATCTGGCCTTATGTCAGCACAGAATCTGTATTCATGTCATAGCAGAGAATCAGGCTTCAAGTCACCCACCACTGGAACAGGCCACTGTCACACATTTAGGCCCCGGCACCCAGACAGAGGAGAGCGGTCCCGTAACAGAGAATCTGGCCTTATGTCAGCGCAGAATCTGTATTCATGTCATAGCAGAGAATCAGGCTTCACGTCACCCACCACTGGAACAGGCCACTGTCACACATTTAGGCCCAGGAAGAGGAGAGAGGTCCCGTAACAGAGAATCTGGCCTTATGTCAGCGCAGAATCTGTATTTATGTCATAGCAGAGAATCAGGCTTCACGTCACCCACCACTGGAACAGGCCACTGTCACACATTTAGGCCCCGGCACCCAGACAGAGGAGAGCGGTCCCGTAACAGAGAATCTGGCCTTATGTCAGCGCAGAATCTGTCTTCATGTCATAGCAGAGAATAAGGCTTCACGTCACCCACCACTGGAACAGGCCACTGTCACACATTTAGGCCCAGGCACCCAGGCAGAGGAGAGAGGTCCCGTAACGGAGAATCTGGCCTTATGTCAGCACAGAATCTGTATTCATGTCATAGCAGAGAATCAGGCTTCAAGTCACCCACCACTGGAACAGGCCACTGTCACACATTTAGGCCCCGGCACCCAGACAGAGGAGAGCGGTCCCGTAACAGAGAATCTGGCCTTATGTCAGCGCAGAATCTGTATTCATGTCATAGCAGAGAATCAGGCTTCACGTCACCCACCACTGGAACAGGCCACTGTCACACATTTAGGCCCCGGCACCCAGACAGAGGAGAGCGGTCCCGTAACAGAGAATCTGGCCTTATGTCAGCGCAGAATCTGTCTTCATGTCATAGCAGAGAATCAGGCTTCACGTCGCCCACTACTGGAACAGGCCACTGTCACACATTTAGGCCCCGGCACCCAGACAGAGGAGAGCGGTCCCGTAACAGAGAATCTGGCCTTATGTCAGCGCAGAATCTGTCTTCATGTCATAGCAGAGAATCAGGCTTCACGTCACCCACCACTGGAACAGGCCACTGTCACACATTTAGGCCCAGGCACCCAGGCAGAGGAGAGAGGTCCCGTAACAGAGAATCTGGCCTTATGTCAGCGCAGAATCTGTATTCATGTCATAGCAGAGAATCAGGCTTCACGTCACCCACCACTGGAACAGGCCACTGTCACACATTTAGGCCCCGGCACCCAGACAGAGGAGAGCGGTCCCGTAACAGAGAATCTGGCCTTATGTCAGCGCAGAATCTGTCTTCATGTCATAGCAGAGAATCAGGCTTCACGTCACCCACCACTGGAACAGGCCACTGTCACACATTTAGGCCCAGGCACCCAGGCAGAGGAGAGAGGTCCCGTAACAGAGAATCTGGCCTTATGTCAGCGCAGAATCTGTATTCATGTCATAGCAGAGAATCAGGCTTCACGTCACCCACCACTGGAACAGGCCACTGTCACACATTTAGGCCCCGGCACCCAGACAGAGGAGAGCGGTCCCGTAACAGAGAATCTGGCCTTATGTCAGCGCAGAATCTGTCTTCATGTCATAGCAGAGAATAAGGCTTCACGTCAACCACCACTGGAACAGGCCACTGTCACACATTTAGGCCCAGGCACCCAGGCAGAGGAGAGAGGTCCCGTAACGGAGAATCTGGCCTTATGTCAGCACAGAATCTGTATTCATGTCATAGCAGAGAATCAGGCTTCACGTCACCCACCACTGGAACAGGCCACTGTCACACATTTAGGCCCAGGCACCCAGGAAGTGGAGAGAGGTCCCGTAACAGAGAATCTGGCCTTATGTCAGCGCAGAATCTGTATTTATGTCATAGCAGAGAATCAGGCTTCACGTCACCCACCACTGGAACAGGCCACTGTCACACATTTAGGCCCCGGCACCCAGACAGAGGAGAGCGGTCCCGTAACAGAGAATCTGGCCTTATGTCAGCGCAGAATCTGTATTCATGTCATAGCAGAGAATCAGGCTTCACGTCACCCACCACTGGAACAGGCCACTGTCACACATTTAAGCCCCGGCACCCAGACAGAGGAGAGCGGTCCCGTAACAGAGAATCTGGCCTTATGTCAGCGCAGAATCTGTCTTCATGTCATAGCAGAGAATCAGGCTTCACGTCACCCACTACTGGAACAGGCCACTGTCAAACATTTAGGCCCAGGCACCCAGGCAGAGGAGAGAGGTCCCGTAACAGAGAATCTGGCCTTATGTCAGCGCAGAATCTGTATTCATGTCATAGCAGAGAATCAGGCTTCACGTCACCCACCACTGGAACAGGCCACTGTCACACATTTAGGCCCCGGGACCCAGACAGAGGAGAGCGGTCCCGTAACAGAGAATCTGGCCTTATGTCAGCGCAGAATCTGTCTTCATGTCATAGCAGAGAATAAGGCTTCACGTCACCCACCACTGGAACAGGCCACTGTCACACATTTAGGCCCAGGCACCCAGGCAGAGGAGAGAGGTCCCGTAACGGAGAATCTGGCCTTATGTCAGCACAGAATCTGTATTCATGTCATAGCAGAGAATCAGGCTTCAAGTCACCCACCACTGGAACAGGCCACTGTCACACATTTAGGCCCCGGCACCCAGACAGAGGAGAGCGGTCCCGTAACAGAGAATCTGGCCTTATGTCAGCGCAGAATCTGTATTCATGTCATAGCAGAGAATCAGGCTTCACGTCACCCACCACTGGAACAGGCCACTGTCACACATTTAGGCCCCGGCACCCAGACAGAGGAGAGCGGTCCCGTAACAGAGAATCTGGCCTTATGTCAGCGCAGAATCTGTCTTCATGTCATAGCAGAGAATCAGGCTTCACGTCACCCACTACTGGAACAGGCCACTGTCACACATTTAGGCCCCGGCACCCAGACAGAGGAGAGCGGTCCCGTAACAGAGAATCTGGCCTTATGTCAGCGCAGAATCTGTCTTCATGTCATAGCAGAGAATCAGGCTTCACGTCACCCACCACTGGAACAGGCCACTGTCACACATTTAGGCCCAGGCACCCAGGCAGAGGAGAGAGGTCCCGTAACAGAGAATCTGGCCTTATGTCAGCGCAGAATCTGTATTCATGTCATAGCAGAGAATCAGGCTTCACGTCACCCACCACTGGAACAGGCCACTGTCACACATTTAGGCCCCGGGACCCAGACAGAGGAGAGCGGTCCCGTAACAGAGAATCTGGCCTTATGTCAGCGCAGAATCTGTCTTCATGTCATAGCAGAAAATAAGGCTTCACGTCACCCACCACTGGAACAGGCCACTGTCACACATTTAGGCCCAGGCACCCAGGCAGAGGAGAGAGGTCCCGTAACGGAGAATCTGGCCTTATGTCAGCACAGAATCTGTATTCATGTCATAGCAGAGAATCAGGCTTCAAGTCACCCACCACTGGAACAGGCCACTGTCACACATTTAGGCCCCGGCACCCAGACAGAGGAGAGCGGTCCCGTAACAGAGAATCTGGCCTTATGTCAGCGCAGAATCTGTATTCATGTCATAGCAGAGAATCAGGCTTCACGTCACCCACCACTGGAACAGGCCACTGTCACACATTTAGGCCCCGGCACCCAGACAGAGGAGAGCGGTCCCGTAACAGAGAATCTGGCCTTATGTCAGCGCAGAATCTGTCTTCATGTCATAGCAGAGAATCAGGCTTCACGTCACCCACTACTGGAACAGGCCACTGTCACACATTTAGGCCCCGTCACCCAGACAGAGGAGAGCGGTCCCGTAACAGAGAATCTGGCCTTATGTCAGCGCAGAATCTGTCTTCATGTCATAGCAGAGAATCAGGCTTCACGTCACCCACCACTGGAACAGGCCACTGTCACACATTTAGGCCCAGGCACCCAGGCAGAGGAGAGAGGTCCCGTAACAGAGAATCTGGCCTTATGTCAGCGCAGAATCTGTATTCATGTCATAGCAGAGAATCAGGCTTCACGTCACCCACCACTGGAACAGGCCACTGTCACACATTTAGGCCCCGGGACCCAGACAGAGGAGAGCGGTCCCGTAACAGAGAATCTGGCCTTATGTCAGCGCAGAATCTGTCTTCATGTCATAGCAGAGAATAAGGCTTCACGTCACCCACCACTGGAACAGGCCACTGTCACACATTTAGGCCCAGGCACCCAGGCAGAGGAGAGAGGTCCCGTAACGGAGAATCTGGCCTTATGTCAGCACAGAATCTGTATTCATGTCATAGCAGAGAATCAGGCTTCAAGTCACCCACCACTGGAACAGGCCACTGTCACACATTTAGGCCCCGGCACCCAGACAGAGGAGAGCGGTCCCGTAACAGAGAATCTGGCCTTATGTCAGCGCAGAATCTGTATTCATGTCATAGCAGAGAATCAGGCTTCACGTCACCCACCACTGGAACAGGCCACTGTCACACATTTAGGCCCCGGCACCCAGACAGAGGAGAGCGGTCCCGTAACAGAGAATCTGGCCTTATGTCAGCGCAGAATCTGTATTCATGTCATAGCAGAGAATCAGGCTTCACGTCACCCACTACTGGAACAGGCCACTGTCACACATTTAGGCCCCGGCACCCAGACAGAGGAGAGCGGTCCCGTAACAGAGAATCTGGCCTTATGTCAGCGCAGAATCTGTCTTCATGTCATAGCAGAGAATCAGGCTTCACGTCACCCACTACTGGAACAGGCCACTGTCACACATTTAGGCCCCGGCACCCAGACAGAGGAGAGCGGTCCCGTAACAGAGAATCTGGCCTTATGTCAGCGCAGAATCTGTCTTCATGTCATAGCAGAGAATCAGGCTTCACGTCACCCACCACTGGAACAGGCCACTGTCACACATTTAGGCCCAGGCACCCAGGCAGAGGAGAGAGGTCCCGTAACAGAGAATCTGGCCTTATGTCAGCGCAGAATCTGTATTCATGTCATAGCAGAGAATCAGGCTTCACGTCACCCACCACTGGAACAGGCCACTGTCACACATTTAGGCCCCGGCACCCAGACAGAGGAGAGCGGTCCCGTAACAGAGAATCTGGCCTTATGTCAGCGCAGAATCTGTCTTCATGTCATAGCAGAGAATCAGGCTTCACGTCACCCACCACTGGAACAGGCCACTGTCACACATTTAGGCCCAGGCACCCAGGCAGAGGAGAGAGGTCCCGTAACAGAGAATCTGGCCTTATGTCAGCGCAGAATCTGTATTCATGTCATAGCAGAGAATCAGGCTTCACGTCACCAACCACTGGAACAGGCCACTGTCACACATTTAGGCCCCGGCACCCAGACAGAGGAGAGCGGTCCCGTAACAGAGAATCTGGCCTTATGTCAGCGCAGAATCTGTATTCATGTCATAGCAGAGAATCAGGCTTCATGTCACCCACCACTGGAACAGGCCACTGTCACACATTTAGGCCCCGGCACCCAGACAGAGGAGAGCGGTCCCGTAACAGAGAATCTGGCCTTATGTCAGCGCAGAATGTGTATTCATGTCATAGCAGAGAATCAGGCTTCACGTCACCCACCACTGGAACCGGCCACTGTCACACATTTAGGCCCCGGCACCCAGACAGAGGAGAGCGGTCCCGTAACAGAGAATCTGGCCTTATGTCAGCGCAGAATCTGTCTTCATGTCATAGCAGAGAATCAGGCTTCACGTCACCCACCACTGGAACAGGCCACTGTCACACATTTAGGCCCAGGCACCCAGGCAGAGGAGAGAGGTCCCGTAACAGAGAATCTGGCCTTATGTCAGCGCAGAATCTGTATTCATGTCATAGCAGAGAATCAGGCTTCACGTCACCCACCACTGGAACAGGCCACTGTCACACATTTAGGCCCTGGCACCCAGACAGAGCAGAGCGGTCCCGTAACAGAGAATCTGGCCTTATGTCAGCGCAGAATCTGTCTTCATGTCATAGCAGAGAATCAGGCTTCACGTCACCCACCACTGGAACAGGCCACTGTCACACATTTAGGCCCAGGCACCCAGGCAGAAGAGAGAGGTCCCGTAACAGAGAATCTGGCCTTATGTCAGCGCAGAATCTGTATTCATGTCATAGCAGAGAATCAGGCTTCACGTCACCAACCACTGGAACAGGCCACTGTCACACATTTAGGCCCCGGCACCCAGACAGAGGAGAGCGGTCCCGTAACAGAGAATCTGGCCTTATGTTAGCGCAGAATCTGTCTTCATGTCATAGCAGAGAATCAGGCTTCATGTCACCCACCACTGGAACAGGCCACTGTCAAACATTTAGGCCCAGGCACCCAGGCAGAGGAGAGAGGTCCCGTAACAGAGAATCTGGCCTTATGTCAGCGCAGAATCTGTCTTCATGTTATAGCAGAGAATCAGGCTTCACGTCACCCACCACTGGAACAGGCCACTGTCACACATTTAGGCCCCGGCACCCAGACAGAGGAGAGCGGTCCCGTAACAGAGAATCTGGCCTTATGTCAGCGCAGAATCTGTCTTCATGTCATAGCAGAGAATCAGGCTTCACGTCACCCACTACTGGAACAGGCCACTGTCACACATTTAGGCCCCGGCACCCAGACAGAGGAGAGCGGTCCCGTAACAGAGAATCTGGCCTTATGTCAGCGCAGAATCTGTCTTCATGTCATAGCAGAGAATCAGGCTTCACGTCACCCACCACTGGAACAGGCCACTGTCACACATTTAGGCCCCGGCACCCAGACAGAGGAGAGCGGTCCCGTAACAGAGAATCTGGCCTTATGTCAGCGCAGAATCTGTCTTCATGTCATAGCAGAGAATAAGGCTTCACGTCACCCACCACTGGAACAGGCCACTGTCACACATTTAGGCCCAGGCACCCAGGCAGAGGAGAGAGGTCCCGTAACGGAGAATCTGGCCTTATGTCAGCACAGAATCTGTATTCATGTCATAGCAGAGAATCAGGCTTCAAGTCACCCACCACTGGAACAGGCCACTGTCACACATTTAGGCCCCGGCACCCAGACAGAGGAGAGCGGTCCCGTAACAGAGAATCTGGCCTTATGTCAGCGCAGAATCTGTATTCATGTCATAGCAGAGAATCAGGCTTCACGTCACCCACCACTGGAACAGGCCACTGTCACACATTTAGGCCCCGGCACCCAGACAGAGGAGAGCGGTCCCGTAACAGAGAATCTGGCCTTATGTCAGCGCAGAATCTGTCTTCATGTCATAGCAGAGAATCAGGCTTCACGTCGCCCACTACTGGAACAGGCCACTGTCACACATTTAGGCCCCGGCACCCAGACAGAGGAGAGCGGTCCCGTAACAGAGAATCTGGCCTTATGTCAGCGCAGAATCTGTCTTCATGTCATAGCAGAGAATCAGGCTTCACGTCACCCACCACTGGAACAGGCCACTGTCACACATTTAGGCCCAGGCACCCAGGCAGAGGAGAGAGGTCCCGTAACAGAGAATCTGGCCTTATGTCAGCGCAGAATCTGTATTCATGTCATAGCAGAGAATCAGGCTTCACGTCACCCACCACTGGAACAGGCCACTGTCACACATTTAGGCCCCGGCACCCAGACAGAGGAGAGCGGTCCCGTAACAGAGAATCTGGCCTTATGTCAGCGCAGAATCTGTCTTCATGTCATAGCAGAGAATCAGGCTTCACGTCACCCACCACTGGAACAGGCCACTGTCACACATTTAGGCCCAGGCACCCAGGCAGAGGAGAGAGGTCCCGTAACAGAGAATCTGGCCTTATGTCAGCGCAGAATCTGTATTCATGTCATAGCAGAGAATCAGGCTTCACGTCACCCACCACTGGAACAGGCCACTGTCACACATTTAGGCCCCGGCACCCAGACAGAGGAGAGCGGTCCCGTAACAGAGAATCTGGCCTTATGTCAGCGCAGAATCTGTATTCATGTCATAGCAGAGAATCAGGCTTCACGTCACCCACCACTGGAACAGGCCACTGTCACACATTTAGGCCCCGGCACCCAGACAGAGGAGAGCGGTCCCGTAACAGAGAATCTGGCCTTATGTCAGCGCAGAATCTGTCTTCATGTCATAGCAGAGAATCAGGCTTCACGTCGCCCACTACTGGAACAGGCCACTGTCACACATTTAGGCCCCGGCACCCAGACAGAGGAGAGCGGTCCCGTAACAGAGAATCTGGCCTTATGTCAGCGCAGAATCTGTCTTCATGTCATAGCAGAGAATCAGGCTTCACGTCACCCACCACTGGAACAGGCCACTGTCACACATTTAGGCCCAGGCACCCAGGCAGAGGAGAGAGGTCCCGTAACAGAGAATCTGGCCTTATGTCAGCGCAGAATCTGTATTCATGTCATAGCAGAGAATCAGGCTTCACGTCACCCACCACTGGAACAGGCCACTGTCACACATTTAGGCCCCGGCACCCAGACAGAGGAGAGCGGTCCCGTAACAGAGAATCTGGCCTTATGTCAGCGCAGAATCTGTCTTCATGTCATAGCAGAGAATCAGGCTTCACGTCACCCACCACTGGAACAGGCCACTGTCACACATTTAGGCCCAGGCACCCAGGCAGAGGAGAGAGGTCCCGTAACAGAGAATCTGGCCTTATGTCAGCGCAGAATCTGTATTCATGTCATAGCAGAGAATCAGGCTTCACGTCACCCACCACTGGAACAGGCCACTGTCACACATTTAGGCCCCGGCACCCAGACAGAGGAGAGCGGTCCCGTAACAGAGAATCTGGCCTTATGTCAGCGCAGAATCTGTCTTCATGTCATAGCAGAGAATAAGGCTTCACGTCAACCACCACTGGAACAGGCCACTGTCACACATTTAGGCCCAGGCACCCAGGCAGAGGAGAGAGGTCCCGTAACGGAGAATCTGGCCTTATGTCAGCACAGAATCTGTATTCATGTCATAGCAGAGAATCAGGCTTCACGTCACCCACCACTGGAACAGGCCACTGTCACACATTTAGGCCCAGGCACCCAGGAAGTGGAGAGAGGTCCCGTAACAGAGAATCTGGCCTTATGTCAGCGCAGAATCTGTATTTATGTCATAGCAGAGAATCAGGCTTCACGTCACCCACCACTGGAACAGGCCACTGTCACACATTTAGGCCCAGGCACCCAGGCAGAAGAGAGAGGTCCCGTAACAGAGAATCTGGCCTTATGTCAGCGCAGAATCTGTATTCATGTCATAGCAGAGAATCAGGCTTCACGTCACCAACCACTGGAACAGGCCACTGTCACACATTTAGGCCCCGGCACCCAGACAGAGGAGAGCGGTCCCGTAACAGAGAATCTGGCCTTATGTTAGCGCAGAATCTGTCTTCATGTCATAGCAGAGAATCAGGCTTCATGTCACCCACCACTGGAACAGGCCACTGTCAAACATTTAGGCCCAGGCACCCAGGCAGAGGAGAGAGGTCCCGTAACAGAGAATCTGGCCTTATGTCAGCGCAGAATCTGTCTTCATGTTATAGCAGAGAATCAGGCTTCACGTCACCCACCACTGGAACAGGCCACTGTCACACATTTAGGCCCCGGCACCCAGACAGAGGAGAGCGGTCCCGTAACAGAGAATCTGGCCTTATGTCAGCGCAGAATCTGTCTTCATGTCATAGCAGAGAATCAGGCTTCACGTCACCCACTACTGGAACAGGCCACTGTCACACATTTAGGCCCCGGCACCCAGACAGAGGAGAGCGGTCCCGTAACAGAGAATCTGGCCTTATGTCAGCGCAGAATCTGTCTTCATGTCATAGCAGAGAATCAGGCTTCACGTCACCCACCACTGGAACAGGCCACTGTCACACATTTAGGCCCCGGCACCCAGACAGAGGAGAGCGGTCCCGTAACAGAGAATCTGGCCTTATGTCAGCGCAGAATCTGTCTTCATGTCATAGCAGAGAATAAGGCTTCACGTCACCCACCACTGGAACAGGCCACTGTCACACATTTAGGCCCAGGCACCCAGGCAGAGGAGAGAGGTCCCGTAACGGAGAATCTGGCCTTATGTCAGCACAGAATCTGTATTCATGTCATAGCAGAGAATCAGGCTTCAAGTCACCCACCACTGGAACAGGCCACTGTCACACATTTAGGCCCCGGCACCCAGACAGAGGAGAGCGGTCCCGTAACAGAGAATCTGGCCTTATGTCAGCGCAGAATCTGTATTCATGTCATAGCAGAGAATCAGGCTTCACGTCACCCACCACTGGAACAGGCCACTGTCACACATTTAGGCCCCGGCACCCAGACAGAGGAGAGCGGTCCCGTAACAGAGAATCTGGCCTTATGTCAGCGCAGAATCTGTCTTCATGTCATAGCAGAGAATCAGGCTTCACGTCGCCCACTACTGGAACAGGCCACTGTCACACATTTAGGCCCCGGCACCCAGACAGAGGAGAGCGGTCCCGTAACAGAGAATCTGGCCTTATGTCAGCGCAGAATCTGTCTTCATGTCATAGCAGAGAATCAGGCTTCACGTCACCCACCACTGGAACAGGCCACTGTCACACATTTAGGCCCAGGCACCCAGGCAGAGGAGAGAGGTCCCGTAACAGAGAATCTGGCCTTATGTCAGCGCAGAATCTGTATTCATGTCATAGCAGAGAATCAGGCTTCACGTCACCCACCACTGGAACAGGCCACTGTCACACATTTAGGCCCCGGCACCCAGACAGAGGAGAGCGGTCCCGTAACAGAGAATCTGGCCTTATGTCAGCGCAGAATCTGTCTTCATGTCATAGCAGAGAATCAGGCTTCACGTCACCCACCACTGGAACAGGCCACTGTCACACATTTAGGCCCAGGCACCCAGGCAGAGGAGAGAGGTCCCGTAACAGAGAATCTGGCCTTATGTCAGCGCAGAATCTGTATTCATGTCATAGCAGAGAATCAGGCTTCACGTCACCCACCACTGGAACAGGCCACTGTCACACATTTAGGCCCCGGCACCCAGACAGAGGAGAGCGGTCCCGTAACAGAGAATCTGGCCTTATGTCAGCGCAGAATCTGTATTCATGTCATAGCAGAGAATCAGGCTTCACGTCACCCACCACTGGAACAGGCCACTGTCACACATTTAGGCCCCGGCACCCAGACAGAGGAGAGCGGTCCCGTAACAGAGAATCTGGCCTTATGTCAGCGCAGAATCTGTCTTCATGTCATAGCAGAGAATCAGGCTTCACGTCGCCCACTACTGGAACAGGCCACTGTCACACATTTAGGCCCCGGCACCCAGACAGAGGAGAGCGGTCCCGTAACAGAGAATCTGGCCTTATGTCAGCGCAGAATCTGTCTTCATGTCATAGCAGAGAATCAGGCTTCACGTCACCCACCACTGGAACAGGCCACTGTCACACATTTAGGCCCAGGCACCCAGGCAGAGGAGAGAGGTCCCGTAACAGAGAATCTGGCCTTATGTCAGCGCAGAATCTGTATTCATGTCATAGCAGAGAATCAGGCTTCACGTCACCCACCACTGGAACAGGCCACTGTCACACATTTAGGCCCCGGCACCCAGACAGAGGAGAGCGGTCCCGTAACAGAGAATCTGGCCTTATGTCAGCGCAGAATCTGTCTTCATGTCATAGCAGAGAATCAGGCTTCACGTCACCCACCACTGGAACAGGCCACTGTCACACATTTAGGCCCAGGCACCCAGGCAGAGGAGAGAGGTCCCGTAACAGAGAATCTGGCCTTATGTCAGCGCAGAATCTGTATTCATGTCATAGCAGAGAATCAGGCTTCACGTCACCCACCACTGGAACAGGCCACTGTCACACATTTAGGCCCCGGCACCCAGACAGAGGAGAGCGGTCCCGTAACAGAGAATCTGGCCTTATGTCAGCGCAGAATCTGTCTTCATGTCATAGCAGAGAATAAGGCTTCACGTCAACCACCACTGGAACAGGCCACTGTCACACATTTAGGCCCAGGCACCCAGGCAGAGGAGAGAGGTCCCGTAACGGAGAATCTGGCCTTATGTCAGCACAGAATCTGTATTCATGTCATAGCAGAGAATCAGGCTTCACGTCACCCACCACTGGAACAGGCCACTGTCACACATTTAGGCCCAGGCACCCAGGAAGTGGAGAGAGGTCCCGTAACAGAGAATCTGGCCTTATGTCAGCGCAGAATCTGTATTTATGTCATAGCAGAGAATCAGGCTTCACGTCACCCACCACTGGAACAGGCCACTGTCACACATTTAGGCCCCGGCACCCAGACAGAGGAGAGCGGTCCCGTAACAGAGAATCTGGCCTTATGTCAGCGCAGAATCTGTATTCATGTCATAGCAGAGAATCAGGCTTCACGTCACCCACCACTGGAACAGGCCACTGTCACACATTTAAGCCCCGGCACCCAGACAGAGGAGAGCGGTCCCGTAACAGAGAATCTGGCCTTATGTCAGCGCAGAATCTGTCTTCATGTCATAGCAGAGAATCAGGCTTCACGTCACCCACTACTGGAACAGGCCACTGTCAAACATTTAGGCCCAGGCACCCAGGCAGAGGAGAGAGGTCCCGTAACAGAGAATCTGGCCTTATGTCAGCGCAGAATCTGTATTCATGTCATAGCAGAGAATCAGGCTTCACGTCACCCACCACTGGAACAGGCCACTGTCACACATTTAGGCCCCGGGACCCAGACAGAGGAGAGCGGTCCCGTAACAGAGAATCTGGCCTTATGTCAGCGCAGAATCTGTCTTCATGTCATAGCAGAGAATAAGGCTTCACGTCACCCACCACTGGAACAGGCCACTGTCACACATTTAGGCCCAGGCACCCAGGCAGAGGAGAGAGGTCCCGTAACGGAGAATCTGGCCTTATGTCAGCACAGAATCTGTATTCATGTCATAGCAGAGAATCAGGCTTCAAGTCACCCACCACTGGAACAGGCCACTGTCACACATTTAGGCCCCGGCACCCAGACAGAGGAGAGCGGTCCCGTAACAGAGAATCTGGCCTTATGTCAGCGCAGAATCTGTATTCATGTCATAGCAGAGAATCAGGCTTCACGTCACCCACCACTGGAACAGGCCACTGTCACACATTTAGGCCCCGGCACCCAGACAGAGGAGAGCGGTCCCGTAACAGAGAATCTGGCCTTATGTCAGCGCAGAATCTGTCTTCATGTCATAGCAGAGAATCAGGCTTCACGTCACCCACTACTGGAACAGGCCACTGTCACACATTTAGGCCCCGGCACCCAGACAGAGGAGAGCGGTCCCGTAACAGAGAATCTGGCCTTATGTCAGCGCAGAATCTGTCTTCATGTCATAGCAGAGAATCAGGCTTCACGTCACCCACCACTGGAACAGGCCACTGTCACACATTTAGGCCCAGGCACCCAGGCAGAGGAGAGAGGTCCCGTAACAGAGAATCTGGCCTTATGTCAGCGCAGAAGTCATAGCAGAGAATAAGGCTTCACGTCACCCACCACTGGAACAGGCCACTGTCACACATTTAGGCCCAGGCACCCAGGCAGAGGAGAGAGGTCCCGTAACGGAGAATCTGGCCTTATGTCAGCACAGAATCTGTATTCATGTCATAGCAGAGAATCAGGCTTCAAGTCACCCACCACTGGAACAGGCCACTGTCACACATTTAGGCCCCGGCACCCAGACAGAGGAGAGCGGTCCCGTAACAGAGAATCTGGCCTTATGTCAGCGCAGAATCTGTATTCATGTCATAGCAGAGAATCAGGCTTCACGTCACCCACCACTGGAACAGGCCACTGTCACACATTTAGGCCCCGGCACCCAGACAGAGGAGAGCGGTCCCGTAACAGAGAATCTGGCCTTATGTCAGCGCAGAATCTGTCTTCATGTCATAGCAGAGAATCAGGCTTCACGTCACCCACCACTGGAACAGGCCACTGTCACACATTTAGGCCCTGGCACCCAGACAGAGCAGAGCGGTCCCGTAACAGAGAATCTGGCCTTATGTCAGCGCAGAATCTGTCTTCATGTCATAGCAGAGAATCAGGCTTCACGTCACCCACCACTGGAACAGGCCACTGTCACACATTTAGGCCCAGGCACCCAGGCAGAAGAGAGAGGTCCCGTAACAGAGAATCTGGCCTTATGTCAGCGCAGAATCTGTATTCATGTCATAGCAGAGAATCAGGCTTCACGTCACCAACCACTGGAACAGGCCACTGTCACACATTTAGGCCCCGGCACCCAGACAGAGGAGAGCGGTCCCGTAACAGAGAATCTGGCCTTATGTTAGCGCAGAATCTGTCTTCATGTCATAGCAGAGAATCAGGCTTCATGTCACCCACCACTGGAACAGGCCACTGTCACACATTTAGGCCCAGGCACCCAGGCAGAGGAGAGAGGTCCCGTAACAGAGAATCTGGCCTTATGTCAGCGCAGAATCTGTCTTCATGTTATAGCAGAGAATCAGGCTTCACGTCACCCACCACTGGAACAGGCCACTGTCACACATTTAGGCCCCGGCACCCAGACAGAGGAGAGCGGTCCCGTAACAGAGAATCTGGCCTTATGTCAGCGCAGAATCTGTCTTCATGTCATAGCAGAGAATCAGGCTTCACGTCACCCACTACTGGAACAGGCCACTGTCACACATTTAGGCCCCGGCACCCAGACAGAGGAGAGCGGTCCCGTAACAGAGAATCTGGCCTTATGTCAGCGCAGAATCTGTCTTCATGTCATAGCAGAGAATCAGGCTTCACGTCACCCACCACTGGAACAGGCCACTGTCACACATTTAGGCCCCGGCACCCAGACAGAGGAGAGCGGTCCCGTAACAGAGAATCTGGCCTTATGTCAGCGCAGAATCTGTCTTCATGTCATAGCAGAGAATAAGGCTTCACGTCACCCACCACTGGAACAGGCCACTGTCACACATTTAGGCCCAGGCACCCAGGCAGAGGAGAGAGGTCCCGTAACGGAGAATCTGGCCTTATGTCAGCACAGAATCTGTATTCATGTCATAGCAGAGAATCAGGCTTCAAGTCACCCACCACTGGAACAGGCCACTGTCACACATTTAGGCCCCGGCACCCAGACAGAGGAGAGAGGTCCCGTAACAGAGAATCTGGCCTTATGTCAGCGCAGAATCTGTATTCATGTCATAGCAGAGAATCAGGCTTCACGTCACCCACCACTGGAACAGGCCACTGTCACACATTTAGGCCCCGGCACCCAGACAGAGGAGAGCGGTCCCGTAACAGAGAATCTGGCCTTATGTCAGCGCAGAATCTGTCTTCATGTCATAGCAGAGAATCAGGCTTCACGTCGCCCACTACTGGAACAGGCCACTGTCACACATTTAGGCCCCGGCACCCAGACAGAGGAGAGCGGTCCCGTAACAGAGAATCTGGCCTTATGTCAGCGCAGAATCTGTCTTCATGTCATAGCAGAGAATCAGGCTTCACGTCACCCACCACTGGAACAGGCCACTGTCACACATTTAGGCCCAGGCACCCAGGCAGAGGAGAGAGGTCCCGTAACAGAGAATCTGGCCTTATGTCAGCGCAGAATCTGTATTCATGTCATAGCAGAGAATCAGGCTTCACGTCACCCACCACTGGAACAGGCCACTGTCACACATTTAGGCCCCGGCACCCAGACAGAGGAGAGCGGTCCCGTAACAGAGAATCTGGCCTTATGTCAGCGCAGAATCTGTCTTCATGTCATAGCAGAGAATCAGGCTTCACGTCACCCACCACTGGAACAGGCCACTGTCACACATTTAGGCCCAGGCACCCAGGCAGAGGAGAGAGGTCCCGTAACAGAGAATCTGGCCTTATGTCAGCGCAGAATCTGTATTCATGTCATAGCAGAGAATCAGGCTTCACGTCACCCACCACTGGAACAGGCCACTGTCACACATTTAGGCCCCGGCACCCAGACAGAGGAGAGCGGTCCCGTAACAGAGAATCTGGCCTTATGTCAGCGCAGAATCTGTCTTCATGTCATAGCAGAGAATAAGGCTTCACGTCAACCACCACTGGAACAGGCCACTGTCACACATTTAGGCCCAGGCACCCAGGCAGAGGAGAGAGGTCCCGTAACGGAGAATCTGGCCTTATGTCAGCACAGAATCTGTATTCATGTCATAGCAGAGAATCAGGCTTCACGTCACCCACCACTGGAACAGGCCACTGTCACACATTTAGGCCCAGGCACCCAGGCAGAGGAGAGAGGTCCCGTAACGGAGAATCTGGCCTTATGTCAGCACAGAATCTGTATTCATGTCATAGCAGAGAATAAGGCTTCACGTCACCCACCACTGGAACAGGCCACTGTCACACATTTAGGCCCAGGCACCCAGGCAGAGGAGAGAGGTCCCGTAACGGAGAATCTGGCCTTATGTCAGCACAGAATCTGTATTCATGTCATAGCAGAGAATCAGGCTTCAAGTCACCCACCACTGGAACAGGCCACTGTCACACATTTAGGCCCCGGCACCCAGACAGAGGAGAGCGGTCCCGTAACAGAGAATCTGGCCTTATGTCAGCGCAGAATCTGTATTCATGTCATAGCAGAGAATCAGGCTTCACGTCACCCACCACTGGAACAGGCCACTGTCACACATTTAGGCCCCGGCACCCAGACAGAGGAGAGCGGTCCCGTAACAGAGAATCTGGCCTTATGTCAGCGCAGAATCTGTCTTCATGTCATAGCAGAGAATCAGGCTTCACGTCACCCACCACTGGAACAGGCCACTGTCACACATTTAGGCCCTGGCACCCAGACAGAGCAGAGCGGTCCCGTAACAGAGAATCTGGCCTTATGTCAGCGCAGAATCTGTCTTCATGTCATAGCAGAGAATCAGGCTTCACGTCACCCACCACTGGAACAGGCCACTGTCACACATTTAGGCCCAGGCACCCAGGCAGAAGAGAGAGGTCCCGTAACAGAGAATCTGGCCTTATGTCAGCGCAGAATCTGTATTCATGTCATAGCAGAGAATCAGGCTTCACGTCACCAACCACTGGAACAGGCCACTGTCACACATTTAGGCCCCGGCACCCAGACAGAGGAGAGCGGTCCCGTAACAGAGAATCTGGCCTTATGTTAGCGCAGAATCTGTCTTCATGTCATAGCAGAGAATCAGGCTTCATGTCACCCACCACTGGAACAGGCCACTGTCAAACATTTAGGCCCAGGCACCCAGGCAGAGGAGAGAGGTCCCGTAACAGAGAATCTGGCCTTATGTCAGCGCAGAATCTGTATTCATGTCATAGCAGAGAATCAGGCTTCACGTCACCCACCACTGGAACAGGCCACTGTCACACATTTAGGCCCAGGCACCCAGACAGAGGAGAGGTTCATTCAACTTTGGGTTGCCCCGCAATATAATGGTAAAATGAAATTAAAAATAGTATTGAATGAGGAAGTGCCCTGGAGTAGAATAATATATTGTTAAGGGGAGGTAGTTAATATCTAATCTGCACAAGGAATGGACAGGTACTGTGGGGTCCATGCCTGGTTCATTTTTATGAACGTCAGCTTGTCCACATTGGCTGTAGACAGGCGGCTGCGTTTGTCTGTAATGACGCCCGCTGCCGTGCTGAATACACGTTCAGACAAAACGCTGGCCGCCGGGCAGGCCAGGACCTCCAAGGCATAAAAGGCTAGCTCTGGCCACGTGGACAATTTGGAGACCCAGAAGTTGAATGGGGCCGAACCATCAGTCAGTACGTGGAGGGGTGTGCACAGGTACTGTTCCACCATGTTAGTGAAATGTTGCCTCCTGCTAACACGTTCCGTATCAGGTGGTGGTGCACTTAGCTGTGGCGTGTTGACAAAACTTTTCCACATCTCTGCCATGCTAACCCTGCCCTGAGAGGAGCTGGCCGTGACACAGCTGCATTGGCGACCTCTCGCTCCTCCTCTGCCTTCGCCTTGGGCTTCCACTGGTTCCCCTTTGACATTTGGGAATGCTCTCAGTAGCGCGTCTACCAACGTGCGCTTGTACTCGCGCATCTTCCTATCACGCTCCAGTGTAGGAAGTAAGGTGGGCACATTGTCTTTGTACCGGGGATCCAGCAGGGTGGCAACCCAGTAGTCCGCACACGTTAAAATGTGGGCAACTCTGCTGTCGTTGCGCAGGCACTGCAGCATGTAGTCGCTCATGTGTGCCAGGCTGCCCAGAGGTAAGGACAAGCTGTCCTCTGTGGGAGGCGTATCGTCATCGTCCTGTTTTTCCCCCCAGCCACGCACCAGTGATGGGCCCGAGCTGCTTTGGGTGCCACCCCGCTGTGAACATGCTTCATCCTCATCCTCCTCCAACTCCTCATCCTCGTCCTCCTCGTCCTCCAGTAGTGGGCCCTGTCTGGCCACATTTGTACCTGGCCTCTGGTGTTGCAAAAAACCTCCCTCTGAGTCACTTCGAAGAGACAGGCCTGAAAGTGCTAAAAATGACCCCTCTTCCTCCTCTTCCTCCTGGGCCACCTCCTCTTCCATCATCGCCCTAAGTGTTTTCTCAAGGAGACATAGAAGTGGTATTGTAACGCTGATAACGGCGTCATCGCCACTGGCCATGTTGGTGGAGTACTCGAAACAGCGCAACAGGGCACACAGTTCTCGCATGGAGGCCCAGTCATTGGTGGTGAAGTAGGTCTGATCCACAGTGCGACTGACCCGTGCGTGCTGCAGCTGAAACTCCACTATGGCCTGCTGCTGCTCGCACAGTCTTTCCAGCATATGCAAGGTGGAGTTCCACCTGGTGGGCACGTCGCATATGAGGCGGTGAGCGGGAAGGCCGAAGTTACGCTGTAGCGCAGACAGGCGAGCAGCGGCATGATGTGAACGCCGGAAGCGCGAACAGACGGCCCGCACTTTATGCAGCAGCTCTGACATGTCTGGGTAATTGCGAATGAACTTCTGCACCACCAAATTCAGCACATGCGCCAGGCAAGGGATGTGCGTCAAACCGGCTAGTCCCAGAGCTGCAACGAGATTTTGCCCATTATCGCACACCACCAGGCCGGGCTTGAGGCTCACCGGCAGCAACCACTCGTCGGTCTGTTGTTCTATACCCCCCCACAACTCCTGTGCGGTGTGGGGCCTGTCCCCCAAACATATGAGTTTCAGAATGGCCTGCTGATGTTTACCCCGTGCTGTGCTGAAGTTGGTGGTGAAGGTGTGTGGCTGACTGGATGAGCAGGTGGAAGAAGAGGAGGAGGAAGCTGAGTAGGAGGAGGAGGAGAAGGAGGCAAAGAATGTTGCCCTGCGATCCTTGGCGGCGGAAGGACGTGCGCCAAACAGCTCTCCGCCTGGGGCCCAGCCGCCACTACATTTACCCAGTGTGCAGTTAGGGAGATATAGCGTCCCTGGCCGTGCTTACTGGTCCACGTATCTGTGGTTAGGTGGACCTTGCCACAGATGGCGTTGCGCAGTACACACTTGATTTTATCGGACACTTGTTTGTGCAGGGAAGGCACGGCTCTGTGGGACAGCAAGTGACATTAGCTGTTTGAAGCTGTGTGTGTCCACCAGCCTAAATGAAGGCATTTCATAGGCCAGTAGTTTAGAAATGCTGGCATTCAGGGCCAGGGATCGAGGGTGGCTAGGTGGGAATTTTTGCTTTCTTTCAAATGTTTGTGAGATGGAGAGCTGAACGCTGCCGTGTGACATGGTTGAGATGCTTGGTGACGCAGGTGGTGGTGTTGGTGGTACATCCCATGTTTGCTGGGCGGCAGGTGCCAACGTTCCTCCAGAGGCGGAGAAAGAGGCCGAGGCGGCGGCAGCAGCAGCAGAAGAGGCCGAGGCGGCGGCAGCAGCAGAAGAGGCCGAGGCGGCAGCAGCAGAAGAGGTAGCAGGGGGAGCCTGAGTGACTTCCTTGTTTTTAAGGTGTTTACTCCACTGCAGTTCATGCTTTGCATGCAGGTGCCTGGTCATGCAGGTTGTGCTAAGGTTCAGAACGTTAATGCCTCGCTTCAGGCTCTGATGGCACAGCGTGCAAACCACTCGGGTCTTGTCGTCAGCACATTGTTTGAAGAAGTGCCAAGCCAGGGAACTCCTTGAAGCTGCCTTTGGGGTGCTCGGTCCCAGATGGCGGCGGTCAGTAGCAGGCGGAGTCTCTTTGCGGCGGGTGTTCTGATTTTGCCCACTGCTCCCTCTTTTGCTACGCTGTTGGCTCGGTCTCACCACTGCCTCTTCCTCCGAACTGTGAAAGTCAGTGGCACGACCTTCATTCCATGTGGGGTCTAGGACCTCATCGTCCCCTGCATCGTCTTCCACCCAGTCTTGATCCCTGACCTCCTGTTCAGTCTGCACACTGCAGAAAGACGCAGCAGTTGGCACCTGTGTTTCGTCTTCATCAGAGACGTGCTGAGGTGGTATTCCCATGTCCTCATCATCAGGAAAAATAAGTGGTTGTGCGTTAGTGCATTCTATCTCTTCCACCCCTGGGGAAGGGCTAGGTGGATGCCCTTGGGAAACCCTGGCAGCAGAGTCTTCAAACAGCATAAGAGACTGCTGCATAACTTGAGGCTCAGACAGTTTCCCTGATATGCATGGGGGTGATGTGACAGACCGATGGGCTTGGTTTTCATGCGCCATCTGTGCGCTTTCTGCAGAAGACTGGGTGGGAGATAATGTGAACGTGCTGGATCCACTGTGAGCCACCCAATTGACTAATGCCTGTACCTGCTCAGGCCTTACCATCCTTAGAACGGCATTGGGCCCCACCAAATATCGCTGTAAATTCTGCTGGCTACTGGGACCTGAGGTAGTTGGTTCACTAGGACGTGTGGCTGTGGCAGAACGGCCACGTCCTCTCCCAGCACCAGAGGGTCCACTAACACCACCACGACCATGTCCACGTCCGCGTCCCTTATTAGATGTTTTCCTCATTGTTCCCGTTCACCACAATTTTGAGAATGGCAAATTTGGGAATGCTTTTTCAACCCAGAACAAAAAGTCTGCTTTTACGGTCACTACAAATAACTTGACCAGCTAAAACAGTGCAGATTTGGTTGAATAGAGATGTGAGACCTGTTTTTTTTTGCGCTGTGTGACAGGTATAGGTTTAATCACAGAAACACACTTCTATCAGCACGCTAGCGTGTGTCTTAGGTTTTTCTGAATGACACTATCAATACCTTCAATGTAAGATTTTCTTTTTGGGATAGATTTCAAGTAGGCCTCAAATACCAGAAACTAGTTATTTTGAGAATGGCAAATTTGGGAATGCTTTTTCAACCCAGAACAAAAAGTCTGCTTTTACGGTCACTACAAATAACTTGACCAGCTAAAACAGTGCAGATTTGGTTGAATAGAGATGTGAGACCTGTTTTTTTTTGCGCTGTGTGACAGGTATAGGTTTAATCACAGAATCACACTTCTATCAGCACGCTAGCGTGTGTCTTAGGTTTTTCTGAATGACACTATCAATACATTCAATGTAAGATTTTCTTTTTGGGATAGATTTCAAGTAGGCCTCAAATACCAGAAACTAGTTATTTTGAGAATGGCAAATTTGGGAATGCTTTTTCAACCCAGAACAAAAAGTGTGCTTTTACGGTCACTACAAATAACTTGACCAGCTAAAACAGTGCAGATTTGGTTGAATAGAGATGTGAGACCTGTTTTTTTTTGCGCTGTGTGACAGGTATAGGTTTAATCACAGAATCACACTTCTATCAGCACGCTAGCGTGTGTCTTAGGTTTTTCTGAATGACACTATCAATACCTTCAATGTAAGATTTTCTTTTTGGGATAGATTTCAAGTAGGCCTCAAATACCAGAAACTAGTTATTTTGAGAATGGCAAATTTGGGAATGCTTTTTCAACCCAGAACAAAAAGTGTGCTTTTACGGTCACTACAAATAACTTGACCAGCTAAAACAGTGCAGATTTGGTTGAATAGAGATGTGAGACCTGTTTTTTTTTGCGCTGTGTGACAGGTATAGGTTTAATCACAGAATCACACTTCTATCAGCACGCTAGCGTGTGTCTTAGGTTTTTCTGAATGACACTATCAATACCTTCAATGTAAGATTTTCTTTTTGGGATAGATTTCAAGTAGCCCTCAAATACCAGAAACTAGTTATTTTGAGAATGGCAAATTTGGGAATGCTTTTTCAACCCAGAAAAAAAAGTGTGCTTTTACGGTCAATACAAATAACTTGACCAGCTAAAACAGTACAGATTTGGTTGAATAGAAATGTCAGGTCTATTTTTTAGGCGCTGGGTGACAGGCTCAACTTGCCCCTGATGTAATATATGGCCAAAAAATAACCACACTGTTGATGGTTAAATGCACTTGGGTGACACAGGCTCAGCCTGCACCAGATGTAGTATATGGCCAAAAAATAATCAGACTGTTGATGGTTAAATGCACTTGGGTGACACAGGCTCAGCCTGCACCAGATGTAGTATATGGCCAAAGAATAATCAGACTGTTGATGGTTAAATGCACTTGGATGACACAGGCTCAGCCTGCAGCTGATGTAGGATATAGCACAAAATAACCACACTATCGATGGTTAAATACACTTGGGTGACACAGGCTCAGCCTGCAGCTGATGTAGTATATGGCCAAAAAATAATCAGACTGTTGATGGTTAAATGCACTTCGGTGACACAGGATCAGCCTGCAGCTGATGTAGGATATAGCACAAAATAACCACACTAGCGATGGTTAAATACACTTGGTGATAGCTCGTGCTGGCGCACCACAAGTCACAAAATGGCCGCCGATCACCCCAGAAAAAAAAGTGATCTAAAAACGCTCTGGGCAGCCTCAAAAAAGTGAGTAAGTCAATAATAGCACTTCAATGATCCACAGCTGCAGATCGATCACAGAATGAAGTCTTTTGGAGGAGTTAATCTGCCTAATCTCGCCCTAACGTCGCAGCTGCAACCTCTCCCTATACTGATAATAGCAGAGTGACGTGCGGCGCTACGTGACTCCAGCTTAAATAGAGGCTGGGTCACATGGTGCACTGGCCAATCACAGCCATGCCAATAGTAGGCATGGCTGTGATGGCCTCTTGGGCCAAGTAGTATGACGCTTGTTGATTGGCTGCTTTGCAGCCTTTCAAAAAGCGCCAAGAAAGCGCCGAACACCGAACCCGAACTTTTACGAAAATGTTCGGGTTCGGGTCCGTGTCACGGACACCCCAAAATTCGGTACGAACCCGAACTATACAGTTCGGGTTCTCTCATCCCTATTCATTAGTGATCTCTTTCTTTAATTTATATTAGCTTTTTATAATTTTTACTTGTGTAATTATGTTTGATTATTATGATTTTTTTTTTATTTTATTATTTTTATATTTTTTGTTTTGTGTATATTTATTATTGAGAAGTGAAAAAATTATTTTAATTTTTTGATATATTTTGATATATTTTTATAGATTTTACCAATTATTTTTGTAATTTTTTTGTTTTATGAAGACATGATTAGTAGTTTTGTTTAACGTTTATTTATTTTTTTGTATTACTATCAGATCTATCTACGATTCCGGATAAAGTGAGAGGTAATGTATTGGTTTATTTTTTATATATTTTATATTTTTTTTTAATATAGCCTTACAATCTAAGTCCAAAGACATGCGAGAAACTTGATGAAATATCGCTGGAAGACAGACGTCAGCATCAACTTAACTAAACAGCCATACAGATCCTAGGTATCAAGAATGCGAATTCTAACAAGCACAGTGATTGGTCGGGCTAACGATACTTCATGAAATGGGAGGTAATAAATAATACAGCCACACACGAACTCCGTGCAGACTGCCCGATCCCCTGAAGACGCCATGGATATGGCGAAACATGTCGGGGGGCAGTAATTACGTTTTTAGACTCTAGGGCACCCAGTTCATAATGTCAAAGCTCCTGGCGATCTAATTGACAGCCTAGAAAGTAACTCCGCTGTTACAAAAGCATCACAAGCTAGCAGAGGAAGCCGCAAACAGCTGGATCATAGACAGCTAGTATAGGAGATAGGCTGTCATTAATAGTCAGGTACAAAGGCAACATTATCATAGCAATAGTAATATTTAATCATCACTAGCAGGCAGCAGTGTGACTAGCAGCAGCACTTTAAGATCAGTAACGGAACTCAGATCATCTGTGAGACTAATAAGCCACTAGGCAGTGAATGTTGCAATATACAGCCATAGCAATAAGGGCCAGACAAATAGTAGCAAGTAGGGATGAGCGAACCCGAACTGTATAGTTCGGGTTCGTACCGAATTTTGGGGTGTCTGTGACACGGACCCGAACATTTTCGTAAAAGTTCGGGTTCGGTGTTCGGCGCTTTCTTGGCGCTTTTTGAAAGGCTGCAAAGCAGCCAATCAACAAGCGTCATACTACTTGCCCCAAGAGGCCATCACAGCCTTGCCTACTATTGGCATGGCTGTGATTGGCCAGTGCAGCATGTGACCCAGCCTCTATATAAGCTTGGGTCACGTAGCGCTGCACGTCACTCTGCTGATTCAAGCATAGGGAGAGGTTGCTGCTGCGACGTTAGGGCGAGATTAGGCAGATTAACTCCTCCAAAAGACTTAATTCAGTGATCGATCTCCAGCTGTGGATCATTGAAGTGCTGATATTGAATTGCTCACTTTTTTTAGGCTGCCCAGAGCGTTTTTATATCACTTTTTTCTGGGGTGCTCGGCGGCCATTTTGTGGCTTGTGGTGCGCCAGCACAAGCTACCACCAAGTGCATTTAACCATCAAAAGTGTGGTTATTTTTTGCTATATACTACATCAGGTGCAGGCTGAGCCTGTGTCACCCAAGTGCATTTAACCATCAATAGTGTGGTTATTTTTTGGCCATATACTACATCAGGTGCAGGCTGAGCCTGTAACACCCAAGTGCATTTAACCATTAATAGTGTGGTTATTTTTTGGCCATATACTACATCAGGGGCAAGTTGAGCCTGTCACCCAGCGCCTAAAAAATAGCCCTGACATTTATATTCCTCCAAATCAGTACTGTTTTAGCTGGTCAAGTTATTTGTAGTGACCGTAAAAGCACAGTTTTTGTTCTGGGTTGAAAAACTATTCCCAAATTTGCCATTCTCAAAATTAGTAGTTTCTGATATATCAGGCCTTCTTTAAATCTATCCCAAAAAGGATATCTTAGATTCAAGGTGCTAATAGTGTCATTCTGAAAAACTTAACACACACGCTACAGTGCAGATACAAGTCTAATTCTGTGATTAAAGGTATATCTGTCACACAGCGCGTTAAAAATAGGCCTCACATTTATATTCAACCAAATCTGTACTGTTTTAGCTGGTCAAATTATTTGTAGTGACCGTAAAAGCACAGTTTTTGTTCTGGGTTGAAAAACTATTCCCAAATTTGCCATTCTCAAAATTAGTAGTTTCTGATATATCAGGCCTTCTTTAAATCTATCCCAAAAAGGATATCTTAGATTCAAGGTGCTAATAGTGTCATTCTGAAAAACTTAACACACACGCTACAGTTCAGATACAAATCTAATTCTGTGATTAAAGGTATATCTGTCACACAGCGCGTAAAAAATAGGCCTCACATTTATATTCAACCAAATCTGTCATTACTTGTGTGCCTGTATTAGTGTAATACGGTACCTAAATAGATAGCCAGACAGTGTTAGGTGTCTGTAAAAAAAAAGGCCTGAATTTTAATTCAATACTTTGGCCCGAATAATATTTTTCTTATTGTGGTGAATGGTAACAATGAGGAAAACAACTAGTAAGGGACGCGGACGTGGACATGGTCGTGGTGGTGTTAGTGGACCCTCTGGTGCTGGGAGAGGACGTGGCCGTTCTGTCACAGCCACACGTCCTAGTGTACCAACTACCTCAGGTCCCAGTAGCCGCCAGAGTTTACAGGGATATTTGGTGGGGCCCAATGCCGTTCTAAGAATGGTAAGGCCTGAGCAGGTACAGACATTAGTCAATTGGGTGGCCGACAGTGCATCCAGCACGTTCACATTATCTCCCACCCAGTCTTCTGCAGAAAGCGCACAGATGGTGCATGAAAACCAAGCCCATCAGTCTGTCACATCACCCCCATGCATATCAGGGAAACTGTCTGAGCCTCAAGTTATGCAGAAGTCTCTTATGCTGTTTGAAGACTCTGCTGCCAGGGTTTCCCAAGGGCATCCACCCAGCCCTTCCACAGGGGTGGAAGAGATAGAATGCACTAACACACAACCACTTATGTTTCCTGATGATGAGGACATGGGAATACCACCTCAGCACGTCTCTGATGATGACGAAACACAGGTGCCAACTACTGCGTCTTTCTGCAGTGTGCAGACTGAACAGGAGGTCAGGGATCAAGACTGGGTGGAAGACGATGCAGGGGACGATGAGGTCCTAGACCCCACATGGAATGAAGGTCGTGCCACTGACTTTCAGAGTTCGGAGGAAGAGGCAGTGGTGAGACCGAGCCAACAGCGTAGCAAAAGACAAAGAGGGAGCAGTGGGCAAAATCAGAACACCCGCCACCAAGAGACTCCGCCTGCTACTGACCGCCGCCATCTGGGACCGAGCACCCCAAAGGCAGCTTCAAGGAGTTCCCTGGCATGGCACTTCTTTAAACAATGTGCTGACGACAAGACCCGAGTGGTTTGCATGCTGTGCCATCAGAGCCTGAAGCGAGGCATTAACGTTCTGAACCTTAGCACAACCTGCATGACCAGGCACCTGCATGCAAAGCATGAACTGCAGTGGAGTAAACACCTTAAAAACAAAGAAGTCACTCAGGCTCCCCCTGCTACCTCTTCTGCTGCTGCCGCCTCGGCCTCTTCTGCTGCTGCCGCCGCCTCGGCCTCTTTCTCCGCCTCTGGAGGAACGTTGGCACCTGCCGCCCAGCAAACATGGGATGTACCACCAATACCACAACCAGCGTCACCAAGCATCTCAACCATGTCACACGGCAGCGTTCAGCTCTCCATCTCACAAACATTTGAGAGAAAGCGTAAATTCCCACCTAGCCACCCTCGATCCCTGGCCCTGAATGCCAGCATTTCTAAACTACTGGCCTATGAAATGCTGTAATTTAGGCTGGTGGACACACACAGCTTCAAACAGCTCATGTCGCTTGCTATCCCACAGTATGTTGTTCCCAGCCGCCACTACTTCTCCAAGAGAGCCGTGCCTTCCCTGCACAACCAAGTGTCCGATAAAATCAAGTGTGCACTGCACAACGCCATCTGTGGCAAGGTCCACCTAACCACAGATACGTGGACCAGTAAGCACGGCCAGGGACGCTATATCTCCCTAACTGCACACTGGGTAAATGTAGTGGCGGCTGGGCCCCAGGCGGAGAGCTGTATGGCGCACGTCCTTCCGCCGCCAAGGATCGCAGGGCAACATTCTTTGCCTCCTGTCTCCTCCTCCTCCTACTCAGCTTCCTCCTCCTCTTCTTCCACCTGCTCATCCAGTCAGCCACACACCTTCACCACCAACTTCAGCACAGCACGGGGTAAACGTCAGCAGGCCGTTCTGAAACTCATATGTTTGGGGGACAGGCCCCACACCGCACAGGAGTTGTGGCGGGGTATAGAACAACAGACCGACGAGTGGTTGCTGCCGGTGAGCCTCAAGCCCGGCCTGGTGGTGTGCGATAATGGGCGAAATTTCGTTGCAGCTCAGGGACTAGCCGGTTTGACGCACATCCCTTGCCTGGCGCATGTGCCGAATTTGGTGGTGCAGAAGTTCATTCGCAACTACCCCGACATGTCAGAGCTGCTGCATAAAGTGCGGGCCGTCTGTTCGCGCTTCCGGCGTTCACACCCTGCTGCTGCACGCCTGTCTGCGCTACAGCGTAACTTCGGCCTTCCCGCTCACCGCCTCATATGCGATGTGCCCACCAGGTGGAACTCCACCTTGCACATGCTGGACAGACTGTGCGAGCAGCAGCAGGCGATAGTGGAGTTTCAGCTGCAGCACGCACGGGTCAGTCGCACTGCGGAACAGCACCACTTCACCACCAATGACTGGGCCTCCATGCGAGACCTGTGTGCCCTGTTGCGCTGTTTCGAGTACTCCACCAACATGGCCAGTGGCGATGACGCCGTTATTAGCGTTACAATACCACTTCTATGTCTCCTTGAGAAAACACTTAGGGCGATGATGGAAGAGGAGGTGGCCCAGGAGGAAGAGGAGGAAGAGGGGTCATTTTTAGCACTTTCAGGCCAGTCTCTTCGAAGTGACTCAGAGGGAGGTTTTTTGCAACACCAAAGGCCAGGTACAAATGTGGCCAGACAGGGCCCACTACTGGAGGACGAGGAGGACGAGGATGAGGAGGAGGTGGAGGAGGATGAAGCATGTTCACAGCGGGGTGGCACCCAAAGCAGCTCGGGCCCATCACTGGTGCGTGGCTGGGGGGAAACACAGGACGATGACGATACGCCTCCCACAGAGGACAGCTTGTCCTTACCTCTGGGCAGCCTGGCACACATGAGCGACTACATGCTGCAGTGCCTGCGCAACGACAGCAGAGTTGCCCACATTTTAACGTGTGCGGACTACTGGGTTGCCACCCTGCTGGATCCCCGGTACAAAGACAATGTGCCCACCTTACTTCCTACACTGGAGCGTGATAGGAAGATACGCGAGTACAAGCGCACGTAGGTAGACGCGCTACTGAGAGCATTCCCAAATGTCACAGGGGAACCAGTGGAAGCCCAAGGCGAAGGCAGAGGAGGAGCAAGAGGTCGCCAACGCAGCTGTGTCACGGCCAGCTCCTCTGAGGGCAGGGTTAGCATAGCAGAGATGTGGAAAAGTTTTGTCACCACGCCACAGCTAACTGCACCACCACCTGATACGGAACGTGTTAGCAGGAGGCAACATTTCACTAACATGGTGGAACAGTACCTGTGCACACCCCTCCACGTACTGACTGATGGTTCGGCCCCATTCAACTTCTGGGTCTCCAAATTGTCCACGTGGCCAGAGCTAGCCTTTTATGCCTTGGAGGTGCTGGCCTGCCCGGCGGCCAGCGTTTTGTCTGAACGTGTATTCAGCACGGCAGGGGGCGTCATTACAGACAAACGCAGCCGCCTGTCTACAGCCAATGTGGACAAGCTGACGTTCATAAAAATGAACCAGGCATGGATCCCACAGGACCTGTCCATCCCTTGTGCAGATTAGACATTAACTACCTCCCCTTAACAATATATTATTGTACTCCAGGGCACTTCCTCATTCAATCCTATTTTTATTTTCATTTTACCATTATATTGCGGGGCAACCCAAAGTTGAATGAACCTCTCCTCTGTCTGGGTGCCGGGGCCTAAATGTGTGACAGTGGCCTGTTCCAGTGGTGGGTGACGTGAAGCCTGATTCTCTGCTATGACATGAAGACTGATTCTGTGCTGACATGAAGCCAGATTCTCTGTTACGGGACCTCTCTCCTCTGTCTGGGTGCCGGGGCCTAAATATGTGACAGTGGCCTGTTCCAGTGGTGGGTGACGTGAAGCCTGATTCTCTGCTATGACATGAAGACTGATTCTGTGCTGACATGAAGCCAGATTCTCTGTTACGGGACCTCTCTCCTCTGTCTGGGTGCCAGGGCCTAAATGTGTGACAGTGGCCTGTTCCAGTGGTGGGTGACATGAAGCCTGATTCTCTGCTATGACATGAAGACTGATTCTGTGCTGACATGAAGCCAGATTCTCTGTTACGGGACCTCTCTCCTCTGCCTGGGTGCCTGGGCCTAAATATGTGACAGTGGCCTGTTCCAGTGGTGGGTGACGTGAAGCCTGATTCTCTGCTATGACATGAAGACTGATTCTCTGCTGACATGAAGCCTGAATCTCTGTTATGGGACCTCTCTCCTCTGCCTGGGTGCCTGGGCCTAAATATGTGACAGTGGCCTGTTCCAGTGGTGGGTGACGTGAAGCCTGATTCTCTGCTATGACATGAAGACTGATTCTCTGCTGACATGAAGCCTGAATCTCTGTTATGGGACCTCTCTCCTCTGCCTGGGCCTAAATATGTGACAGTGGCCTGTTCCATTGGTGGGTGACGTGAAGCCTGATTCTCTGCTATGACATGCAGACTGATTCTCTGCTGACATGAAGCCAGATTCTCTGTTACGGGACCTCTCTCCTCTGCCTGGGTGCCTGGGCCTAAATATCTGACAATGGACTGTTCCAGTGTTGGTTGACGTAAAGCCTGATTCTCTGCTATGACATGCAGACTGATTCACTGCTGACATGAAGCCAGATTCTCTGTTACGGGACCTCTCTCGTCTGCCTGGGTGCCGGGGCCTAAATATATGACAATGGACTGTTACAGTGGTGGGTGACGTGAATCCAGATTCTCTGCTATGGCATGAAGAATGATTCTCTGCTGATGTGAAGCCAGATTCTCTGCTATGGGACCTCTCTTCAATTGATATTGGTTTATTTTTATATATTTTATTTTTATTTTAATTCATTTCCCTATCCACATTTGTTTGCAGGGGATTTCCCTACATGTTGCTGCCTTTTGCAGCCCTCTAGCTCTTTCCTGGGCCGTTTTTACAGCCTTTTTAGTGCCGAAAAGTTTGGGTCCCTATTGACTTCAATGGGGATCGGGTTCGGGACAAAGTTCGGGTCGGGTTCGGGTACCGAACCCGAACATTTCCGGGAAGTTCGGCCGAACTTCTCGAACCCGAACATCCAGGTGTTCGCTCAACTCTAGTAGCAAGCAGTTCATTTCCAAAGTAACCAAACTGCTTGAGCAAATTAACACTAGCCTAAACTGACTACGTTTCACAGTAAAAGGTTACAAATAAAGTATCCATATAGTTCACAGCAAGAACAAATAACGGTCAGCCTTATGATAGTGTCTGCAACCTATTCACCACCGCTGCATTAATAGTGCCAAAAAGGAATTAACAAATAACAGAAGCACACACATGGATGTCCAGTGATAGTTTTAACCCCTTCAGGACCGGGCTCATTTTCACCTTAAGGACCAGGCCATTTTTTGGAAATCTGACCAGTGTCACTTTAAGTGCTAATAACTTTAAAACGCTTTGACTTATCCAGGCCATTCTGAGATTGTTTTTTCGTCACATATTGTACTTCATGACACTGGTAAAATGAAGTCAAAAAAATTATTTTTTTTGCACAAAAAAATACCTAATTTACCAAAAATTTGGAAAAATTTGCAAATTTCAAAGTTTCAGTTTCTCTACTTCTGTAATACATAGTAATACCCCAAAAAATTGTGATGACTTTACATTCCCCATATGTCTACTTCATGCTTGAATTGTTTTGGGAATGATATTTTATTTTTTGGGGATGTTATAAGGCTTAGAAGTTTAGAAGCAAATCTTGAAATTTTTCCGAAATTTACAAAAACTCAATTTTTAGGGACCAGTTCAGGTCTGAAGTCACTTTGCGAGGCTTACATAATAGAAACCACCCAAAAATGACCCCATCTAAGAAACTACACCCCTCAAGGTATTCAAAACTGATTTTGCATACATTGTTAACCCTTTAGGTGTTGCACAAGAGTTATTGGCAAATGGGGAGGAAATTTGAGAATTTCATTTTTTTGTCTAATTTTTCATTTTAACCCATTTTTTCCACTAACAAAGCAAGGGTTAACAGCCAAACAAGACTGTATCTCTATTGCCCTGACTCTGCCGTTTACAGAAACACCCAATATGTGGCCGTAAACTACTGTACGGCCACACAGCGGGGCGTAGAGTGAAAGGTGCGCCGTTTGGTTTTTGGAAGGCTGACTTTTATGGACTGGTTTATTTACACCATGTCCCATTTGAAGCCCCCTGATGCACCCCTAGAGTAGAAACTCCATAAAAGTGACCCCATCTAAGAAACTACACCCCTCAAGGTATTCAAAACTGATTTTACATACGTCATTAACCCTTTAGGTGTTGCACAAGAGTTATTGGCAAATGGAGATGAAATTTGAGAATTTCATTTTTTTGCCTAATTTTCAATTTTAACCCATTCTTTCCACTAACAAAGCAAGGGTTAACAGCCAAACAAGACTGTATCTTTATTGCCCTGACTCTGCCGTTTACAGAAACACCCAATATGTGGCCGTAAACTACTGTACGGCCACACAGCGGGGCGTAGAGTGAAAGGTGCGCCGTTTGGTTTTTGGAAGGCTGATTTTTATGGACTGGTTTATTTACACCATGTCCCATTTGAAGCCCCCCTGATGCACCCCTAGAGTAGAAACTCCATAAAAGTGACCCCATCTAAGAAACTACACCCCTCAAGGTATTCAAAACTGATTTTACATACGTCATTAACCCTTTAGGTGTTGCACAAGAGTTATTGGCAAATGGAGATGAAATTTGAGAATTTCATTTTTTTGCCTAATTTTCAATTTTAACCCATTTTTTCCACTAACAAAGCAAGGGTTAACAGCCAAACAAGACTGTATCTTTATTGCCCTGACTCTGATGTTCACAGAAACACCCCATATGTGGCCGTAAACTACTGTATGGCCACACAGCGGGGCGTAGAGTGAAAGGTGCGCCGTTTGGTTTCTGGAGGGCTAATTTTGCTGGACTGTTTTTTTGACACCATGTCCCATTTGAAGCCCCCCTGATGCACCCCTAGAGTAGAAACTCCATAAAAGTGACCCCATCTAAGAAACTACACCCCTCAAGGTATTCAAAACTGATTTTACAAACTTTGTTAACCCTTTAGGTGTTGCACAAGATTTAATGGAAAATAGAGACACAATTTAAAAATTTCACATTTTTGGCAGATTTTCCATTTTAATATTTTTTTTACAGTTACAAAGCAAGGGTTAACAGCCAAACAAAACTCATTATTTATGGCCCTGATTCTGTAGTTTACAGAAGCACCCCATATGTGGTCGTAAACCGCTGTACGGGCACACGGCAGGGCGCAGAAGGAAAGGAATGCCATACGGTTTTTGGAAGGCAGGTTTTGCTGGACTGTTTTTTTTGACACCATGTCCCATTTGAAGCCCCCCTGATGCACCCCTAGAGTAGAAACTCCATAAAAGTGACGCCATCTAAGAAACTACACCCCTCAAGGTATTCAAAACTGATTTTACAAACGCTGTTAACCCTTTAGGTGTTCCACAAGAATAAATGGAAAATAGAGATTAAATTTCAAAATTTCACTTTTTCGGCAGATTTTCCATTTTAATATTTTTTTTCCAGTAACAAAGCAAGGGTTAACAGCCAAAAAAAACTCTTTATTTATGGCCCTGATTCTGTAGTTTACAGAAACACCCCATATGTGGTCGTAAACTGCTGTACGGGCACGCGGCAGGGTGCAGAACGAAAGGAATGCCATATGGTTTCTGGAAGGCAGATTTTGCTGGATTGTTTTTAGACACCATGTCCCATTTAAAGCCCCCTGATGCACCCCTAGAGTAGAAACTCCAAAAAAGTGGCCCCATTTTGGAAACTACGGGATACGGTGGAAGTTTTGTTGGTACTAGTTTAGGGAACATATGATTTTTGGTTGCTCTATATTACACTTTTTTGTGAGGCAAAGTAACAAAAAATAGAAATTCAGAAATTTCATCTCCATTTGCCATTAACTCTTGTGGAACACTTAAAGGGTTAACAAAGTTTGTAAAATCAGTTTTAAATACCTTGAGGGGTGTAGTTTCCAAAATGGGGTCATTTTTTGGAGTTTATACTCTAGGGGTGCATCGGGGGGGCTTCAAATGGGACATGGTGTCAAAAAACCAGTCCAGCAAAAACTGCCTTCCAAAAACCATATGGCGCTCCTTTCCTTCTGCGCCCTGCCGTGTGGCCATACAGCAGTTTACGACCACATATGGGGCATTTCTATAAACTAAAGAATCAGGGCAATAAATATTGAGTTTTGTTTGGCTGTTAACCCTTGCTTTGTTATGGGAAAAAATGAATTAAAATGGAAAATTTGCCAAAAAATAGCTGTTTTGGCACTGTTTTTATTTTTTAATATTTACAACGTTCATCTGACAGGTTAGATCATGTGCTATTTTTATAGAGCAGGTTCTTACGGACGTGACGATACCTAATATGTATACTTTTTTATTTATTTAGGTTTTACACAATAATATCATTTTTGACACAAAAAAAAAACATGTTTTAGTGTCTCCATAGTCTGAGAGCCATAGTTTTTTCAGTTTTTTGGCGATTGTCTCAGGTTGGGTATCATTTTTTGCGGGATGAGATGACGGTTAGATTGGTACTATTTTGGGGTGCACATGACTTTTTGATCGCTTGCTATTACACTTTTTGTGATGTAAGGTAACAAAAAAATAGCTTTTTTGACACCGTTTTTTTAAATTTTTTTTTACAGTGTTCACCTGAGGGGTTAGGTCATGTGGTATTTTTATAGATCAGGTTCTTACGGACATGGCAATACCTAATATGTCTACCTTTTTATAATTTATCAGGGTTTTACACAATAATATTTTTGAAACAAAAAAAAAAATCATGTTTTAGTATCTCCATAGTCTGAGACCCATAGTTTTTTTATTTTTTGGGCCATTGTCTCATGTAAGGGCTCATTTTTTGCGGGATGAGGTGACGGTTTGATTGGTACTTTTTTGGCGTACATGCGACTTTTTTGATCACTTTTATTACCTTTTTTGGGAAGTAAGGTGGGCAAAATTTCAATTTCCTCATAGTTTTTATTTTTTTATTTTTATGGCGTTCACCGTGCGGGGAAAGTAACATGACCGTTTTATAGATCAGGTCGTTACGGACGCGGCGATACCTAATATGTGTAGTGTATTTTTTTATTTTATTTTTTATTCAGTGATAAATGTGTTTTTTTGAAACTTTACTTTTTTCACTTTTTTTTTACTTTTTTTTTGACCCAGACCCACTTGGTTCTTGAAGATCCAGTGGCTCTGATGTCTGTATAATACAGTACAGAACAATATATATTGTTCTGTACTGTATTTTACACTTGTCTGAACAGATCTATGCCTTTTAGCACAGATCTGTTCAGCACCATGGACAGCAGGATGCCTGAGAGGCGTCCTGTTGCCATGGGAACCTTCCCCGTCTGCTCAGTACTGGTCAGAACTGCGCAGACGGGGAAGGGTAAGTACAGGGCTGAGGGGGGCTCTCTGGGGGCTCTCTCCCTCTCCCATCGGGGGGCTGCAAAGGCACAGCAGCCCCCCGATGAGAGAGGGAGAGAGCTCCCTGCGCTGTTAACCTTTTCCATACAGCGGTCCGTACGGACCGCTGTATGGAAAGGGTTAAACGGCTGACATCGCATCGCAGATGTCAGCCGTTTATACCAGGGTGCCAGCAATGTGCTGGCACCCTGGTATCCCCACTAGAAGCCAACGATCATTGAAAGGGAGGCGGGCGGGGGATCGCGATCCCGCCTGCCGCACCGCCCGCCTCCCGCAGCTTACCGCACCTCCCCACCGCCTGCGACACCCCCCCTGCACCACCCGCCCACATAAAATCATTCAGGGGTGCAGGGGGGGTGAAAAAGCTTTATTTTGGGCATAGTAAAGTTTCTGATCCCCGCGGTCAGGGACCGCGGCGATCAGAAACCGCTACAAACCGCAGGTCTGAATTGACCTGCGGTTTGCAGCGATCGCCGACATGGGGGGGTCACAGGACCCCCCTCGGCATTGACCTAAGGTGCCCGGCTGTGTGTGACAGCCGGGATCTCAGCGCTGTCACCATGTCTGCAGACATGGTGACAGTTTATGCCATGACGTGTATACTCATCATGGCGCGCTAAGTAGCAGTGCGCCATGACGAGTATACTCGTCATAGGTGGGGAATATTTTCACACTATCTCCTTCTCTGATCGCTTCCCTGACAGGAATTGGGGCGATCAGAGAAGGAGAAGCACATAGTCCCTCCCTAACCCCCTCTTACCTGCCCCGATGCGCTGTGATTGGTCCCTCTGCAGTAATGGACCAATCACAGCGATCGCGGGCGGGTCAGAGCTCCAATACAGCTCCTGCCGGCTTCTCTGGTTGCCTAGCAACCCCAGCACGCCGGCTTCACTGGAGCTTCAGCGCTTCGCTCCCTGCGCTGACAGTGAAAGCCGATCACGTACATGCACGTGGGAATGCGGTGAGGCACCACATTCCCCCACGTACATGTACGTGATGTTGCGTGAAGGGGTTAATATAGTAGGTTAGACAATAACATGTTCATAATTTATTATTAACAAAGCAAAATAAAAGTTAAATTTTAAACTAATAAAAATACAAATGCACTTGTCAAGAGCAGGCAACCAGTAGTCTATGACTAAATGTATATACAATAAAAGTGCCTCTACACGTGCAGGGTATATATGAATGTAATATATAATGTGGGCATCCAGCTTTTAACAAAATGACTGTATGATTATAACATGTATATTGTCTTCTTATAAGAGTTGATTAATCACAGAGTGAAGACCAGAAGACATTGGAAAACGCAGCAACAAACAGTGACATACTCCATTAGCAATTCTGGGTGTGGTGTGGATATTTGTTTCCAGGAAAGCTGTGTTTGTCTGTGCTACAAGTTTTGGAATGTAACAAAGAAATTGTTTGACTGTGTTGGAAGATACATGATTCAGTGGAATGTGAATGGGTGTGGCTTTGAGTTATAGTGGAGTTAAAAAATGTAAGAGCAGAGCTGTGTGTGCAATTCAGTTTTTATGTATGAGGGCAAGGTTATGAGCTGTTTGTGAAATGAGTACATGAAAATGTATGTGAATGTGTATGGAATACGGTATTTGTTTTCATATAATAAGCGCATTGAGAATTTTATTTTATTTTTCTTGGAAGTTTTTGGTTTTTATTGGTGCCAACGGCATTGATCAAGCTGTACATTTTTTTTATTGAAGTCAATGAAAAGTTTTTATGGGCCCTTTGTGTGTTCATGTCTGTATTGTCAGATCTGTTTGTTTCAATGTTTGCAGTTACGTGTTACATGTTAAGTGTTGTGCTTAACATTTGAGCTCTGTTCTTATGGACAGCTGGCACACTAATGACAGACAGAAGGAGGACCACAGTGTCCGACTAAAAGGGGTGGACTTAGATGACTAAGAGTGGGAGGAAGGAGGATCTGAGCCTTCTATGTGAATTAATGGGGTTTTGACAAAACCTTTCAAAACTGACTCACTACCACTAGAGACCATGGACAGGGAATACATCACAGATCATGTATTCAGCATTATACCAGATTGCCCAGTCAGCCTGTTAGGGAGAGAATTGTTCATAAAGCTTGACTTGCAAGTATCAGCAAAGAATCAGGACATAGGTGTACACTCAGATCTCATTCCAATCTCTACACCAGTGCCACTGATTCTCGCAAACATACAGGACCACCCAGAACTTAATAACATTAATCCTGCATTATGGTTTTCAAATGAATATGACACAGGATTCATAGATTACACACTTTACACAGCTACTGCGAAACCAGGTGTCATCTCAGTGTTCCAGAAACAATACCCGCTGTCAAAAGAGAAACTTGATGGACTTAGGCCAATGATAGAAGAATTCCTACAAAAGGGAATTCTGGAAGAAGTGATTTCACTCTACAGCACGCCTGTGAATCCAGTGACAAAGGCAGATGGTGCTACCCGCTTTGTACAGGATTTAAGGGCCATCAACAACATCATTGTGCCTATAGCCCCTGTTGTACCTGATGTCACTTAATTATTATCTGCCATTCCAGCAGACGCTGTCTGGTTCAGTGTGATAGATCTGAAAAATGCATTCTTTTCTATCCCAGTTGATAAGATAACCAGAGTGGAGTGAACAGCATAGTCCTCCAAGCCACGTTAAAACCATGGTACCCCCCCCCCCCCCCCCAAGGTTCTGTGCTGCTGCAATATGTCGATGATCTGTTACTGTGTATCATGTCAGCGGAGGCCAGCATTCATGATGGTTTACAATGGTTGTCGGGATGTGGTCACAAAGTGACACTTAAGAAAATGCAATGGTGTAAAATGCAGGTTGAATACTTGGCCTTTGTCCTCACAAAAGGTGAAAGGAGAATCAGCATAGAAAGAGTCCAGTCTATTGCGGGCCTGGTCACCCCGCACACCAAGAAAGAAATGTTATCTTTCCTTGGTATGATAAATTACTGTAGACAATGGATTCCTGATTGCTCCTATTATGACAATGTTTTGAGGCAAGCCACTCTGGATGGAAATCCAGATTTGATTAAATGGTCTTCTGAAATGTACAATGCATTTGATTATCTGAAATGTTTACTCATGTCGAGTCCAGGGCTGGGCCGCCCTGACTATAATATGCCCTTCCACATGTTTGCACGCCAAAATTGTAAAACAATGGCGGGTGTACTGACACAAGAAAACGGAGGCAAGTTGCGTCCTTGTGTATTCTTCTCAAAGGTAATGCCCACCCCTGTTCAAGGGATGCCGGCATGTCTGTGTTCTCTTACAGTCTGTGCTATGATGGTAGAGTTGGCAACTCCTTTCACAATGTGACATTACACCATTTTATGGTATATCATCTATTTTTATTCACAACCATCTGTTAAAAAATCGCTCCATGTGAACTATGTAATACATCTCAAGGTACGGATCGATCCACAGAAAAGATAGCATATTTTCTTATTATAATGAGATCTTATATAACTTAATATAAAAAAAAAGGGATTTCTATAATATAGACTAAAACAGGATCTACAAGTATTACGTGTTTACGCACATTTTCAAAAACAAACAAACACTATATATTCTGTCATTTTTGGTTATGATTTTTGTCTTGATATAGTTATATTATTATTTTGATATTTTATACCTACAGTTTATGCTCTAGTTTATTGAGAGTTTTTGCATGTCTTTCCGCTATCAATATTGTCATTTATTTCTAATTGTCCCCATTTCTTTGTCCCTGTTCTTCTATGTTACCCATCTATACCTTTAAATATTCTGAATATCTGTCCAGACATAATTTCTGGAAATATCAGAGGAAAAATATAAAAATAAAAATAAAAAGGATGGCAACACACAATGTGCTTGTCTTTAAGTTTGCCGGCTATTATGTGACAAAGAATTCTATATGTGCTGTAGCGCATAACTCAGTTGGAAATATGTCAACAAAAAATATACAAAAAATAAAAAAACATCCATCAAACAGGACTTACCCCGCAGAGTCAGTTTCAGCAATTCGGAGCTTGAAACCTCTGAATCTTGTGAATCACTAGGAGAAGAAATAGTGAATGACCCACGAATCCACGAATCGCACCAATCAAAACCATCTTATTATCAAAGAAATAGAAATAACAGGGACAAACAGGAGCAATCAAAAAACGACACAGAAGGGGGGGCCGCAAACATAAAAAGACCCCACCAGATGTCAACTCGTTTGCAGAACAAATGAATGTTGGTTCTCTTGAGAGTACTATGATCCTAGATGTTATAAATCTGTCCAGTCAGGAATTAACCCCTGACCAAAAGAATGTACTCTCTTTAGGTCTGAATTTTGTGCCTAATACCAATTTTGACCCTTTTTCCACCATTATGCAAGTGAATAGATTTATTAGGAATCTTACACTGAGAAGGTGTTTTTCTGAGTCTCCCCCTCCACATGGAGATCCAGTGACGAATGAGGACAAACAAATAGATGATAATATTTATACCAATTTATCCTTTAAAGAACAACAATCCTTACTTTGTCTCATGGATCTTCATGGGGAGGGGGAGGAATTATATGATCAGAACAGACAACATAGTTTTACAACCCCCAATAAAAACTACTACCCCTTGAAATTCCGTACTACCAGTATGGACACATTTCAGGAGGTAGTAGAAAGGGAATTACTCAAGGTACAGGACTCTATCCCTACTGTCAAAAAACATAATTTGAATATGTCACAGAAAACTGCTTTAAAACAACTAGAAGATAATAAAGATCTTGTAATAAAGGTGGCAGACAAAGGAGGGTCCGTGGTGGTGCTTGATAAGACATGTTATCACTCACTAATGTTGGGAGTTCTGTCTGACACCACCACTCATCATATTCTTAAATAAAACCCACTTATAATATACAAAAAAGAACTAACTCACATTTTAAATAAGGGTTTAGAGAAGGGACTTATAACTCAGAAACAATTTGTTTTTCTAAATGTGGAATATCCTGTTACTCCCATAATTCATGCTCTTCCCAAGAGGCACAAAGGGGTGAATCCACCACCATTACGCCCTATAGTGTCCGGTATTGGATCCCTAACGGAGAAACTGGGGGAGTGGTTGGATTCAGTGCTACAGCCTCTAGTAAAAAGATCACCAGGGTACCTTAGAGATACGACTAATGTACTCAAATATATGTACAATTGTACATGGTCTAAAGAATATACCTGGATCACACTGGACGTAGTGGCACTTTATCCTTCCATTCCCCATTCATATGCTCTCCTAGCTTTGGAATATAATCTGCACAAATATAGTGGCTACTCTGACATGTTTATTGATTATGTGCTGGAAGTCACCTCATATCTCCTAACACATAATTATTTTGTATTCGATGAGGTCTTTTATGTTCAGGTATCAGGTGTTTCTATGGGAGCTAAATTCTCCCCGTCTCTAGCCAACATAGCTATGGCCTTTTGGGAGGAAAGATATGTTTTTTCAGTTGATAATCCTTTTTCTAAGTGTCTTGTCTGGTATTGCAGATACATCGATGATTTGCTCCTTATTTGGGGAGGCGATGTATCTGCCATACCGGACTTTACTCATTATTTGAAACAAAATGCATCTAATTTAAGATTTACCTGCGTACAGCATTCTAAAACTATCCATTTTTTGGATTTAACGCTGACCGGAATTGCGGATCAGACAGTGTTGACAGAGACCTACCGCAAAGAGGTATCTGGTAACACTATTCTCAAGGCGAATTCCCATCATCCATTTCACAGTATCAAAAGTATCCCTGTTGGTGAATTTATAAGAGCTAGAAGAAACTGTAGCACAGATGGAGCATTCAACAAGGAATGCATGAAAATATGGAGACGTCTTAAAATGCGAGGTTACCCCCAATGGATGCTCCTTAGGGGTTTTAAAATTGCTAAAAATAAATCTAGAGCTAAACTATTAAACCTCAAATTTAACATTGGGAAAGAATCAGTAAATGAAGATAGTAGCCGAGCTATTAATGGACGAATGGAGAAATACAATAATAAAAGCTGTATCAAAACTGACATCCCCCAAAAAATAACGACACCATACCGACAATAGTACTCACATACAGTAGACAATTTGCGGAAATTAAGAATATCATTCACAGATGTCTCCCTATCTTGTATGAAGATGACATCTTGAGGGAAACCTTGAGATATGGTTGCCGAGTAGTGTCTAAAAGACCTGATACTCTGGGCAAAACACTCTCTCCCTCTATGTACACTTCAACACATTCTAAAAATCCATCCACATGGCTAAAATACACCGTTTTTTTTAAAATGTGGACACACGAGATGTAAAACATGCAAAGTCTCTAAAAATACTAAAGAGTTCCATAACTCAATGCACACTGAAATTTTCCCTATTAAGAGCTTTATAAACTGCAACACAACAGGAGTTATATATATCATCACATGTACCTCATGTGATTTGATATATGTAGGCTGCACTAGCAGAAAATTCAAAGACCGTTTACGTGAACACCTCAATTACATTCTAAATCCAACAGCTACAGGAGTCTCTAATGCGGCACATCATTTTATAGATGCCCATAATCGTAATATAGATACATTTAGTACTTTTGCTTTCGAGCGTGTCACACTGTCCCAAAGAGGTGGTAATATCAAACAAAAAATACTCCTCAGGGAAGCATTTTGGATTTGGAGGACTTAACACAAGATTCCCATATGGTCTCAATCTCAAAAAGAATTAATGTATTTGTATTAATATTTACATGCAGCCTAGCCAAGGTTTTGCCTTGCTTTTATACATAGCCAACAACAGACTGTTTATGGTTATTTTTAATTACCTGTGTGTGCTCTCTTTGAATCATGATTGACCACCTTATGACTCCTGTACGGATATGGTATGCATATAACTATGAGAATTTCTCTCATGATGGGTATGCATAACCTATTCAAGACAACAATACTGTAACAATGCATCTGTGCTGTCCCACATTCCAACTGAGTTATGCGCTACAGCGCATATAGAATTCTTTGTCACATAATAGCCGGCAAACTTAAAGACAAGCACATTGTGTGTTGCCATCCTTTTTATTTTTATTTTTATATTTTTCCTCTGATATTTCCAGAAATTATGTCTGGACAGATATTCAGAATATTTAAAAGGTATAGATGGGTAACATAGAAGAACAGGACAAAGAAATGGGGACAATTAGAAATAAATGACAATATTGATAGCGGAAAGACATGCAAAAACTCTCAATAACTAGAGCATAAACTGAAGGTATAATATATCAAAATAATAATATAACTATATCAAGACAAAAATCATAACCAAAAATAACAGAATATATAGTGTTTGTTTGTTTTTGAAAATGTGCGTAAACACGTAATACTTGTAGATCCTGTTTTAGTCTATATTATAGAAATCCCTTTTTTTTTAATATTAAGTTATATAAGATCTCATTATAATAGAAAATATGCTATCTTTTCTGTGGATCGATCCGTACCTTGAGATGTATTACATATGACTTAATAGGATGGAAGATAATTTCAGTCATCCACTAAACCAGGGGTACTCAACTAGTTTTATTGAAGGTCCACATACCTGGGTCTGCAGTCAGGTGAAGGTCCGAGCTGAACGCCAACAGTAAAGATGCCATCTTTTTAATGTCTTGCAAACTTTGTAGAACTATTTACATTCAGATTTATAATTGTTTTTAGTGTGAAAATTGGCATTTTTTCTCTTTCACCAGCCCTTTGAAATTCGGTACAAAGGGGGTGACTGCCATTCGAACACACTGGTGCAATGCTCATCTGTGATCTGAGTGCGGTATCTGTTCTTCACCAGATTCATAGTGGAGAATGCAGATTCACAAGTGTATGTAGACCAAACATAGTAAGGACATGGATTGCTAATTTTTGTATAAGTGGATATTTAGCTGGAATAACCAGTTTTGTCCAGAAGAAAACGGGGTCACAATCATTCAACTGAACTTTTAAAACAGCATCTTCTTGCAGATCAATTAGCTCCATCTGTAGGGTAGCAGAATTAGCCCAGGTAAAAGCATGATGGGCCTCAGTAGCAAAACGCCCAATGTTTTTTTACCAGATATGGATTTTTAATACATAGCAAAACTTCTTGGCCAATTGTGAAGTCTTGGAAGCGACTTTTAAAATTGTCAATAGGCCTTGCATGAAGTCCCCCATGGTTGGAGAATACACTTTCTTTGGTATTTTCTTGTTGGCATATTCATCAAGCTTTGGAAAATGAAGCGAATTCTCGTTAAGATCACTCTGAAAAAACTTCTAATTTCTTCTGAAAAGCACTCACTGCTTCCACAAGGTCAAAAATAGTTTGATTTTTGCCTTGTAGTTTTATATTTAAAGCATTTTAAATGACTTGTAATATCTGCCAGGAAAGCAACGATTTCCATTTGTCTTTGCTACTCATAAATGTCAAAAATGCTTTTGCTTTTTCTGTCTTCTGTTCAGCTAAAAACTTTTCCAGCTCTTTTCGAATAGTCCAAAAGCGTTCTAAAACTCTGCCCTTACTAAGCCACCTTACATTGTTGTGGACAAATAGATCACTGAGGCAGCATTGACATCAGTTAAAAAGTCTTTCAGCAGACGATGTTGAAGTGCT